>NW_013669406.1:27069-33537 GCF_000517525.1 Limulus polyphemus
AAGCCTTTAAAAAAATTGCACATGGAGAATATGAAACAAAATATTTTATTTTAGGTTTTATATATACATTTGAATAACTAAAAAAAATCATAAATTACTACATTAATACCAGAGAATTCCACTATAATTTATCAAGCTTAATAACTAAGATGTACTTTAGTTTAAAAAAATATGAAATTTTGATCAGACTAAAGACACGTTTTACCTGGTTGAAATATTGGTTCAAAAGAAAGAAATGGCATCAAGTCCATTAAAATGGCTGAGAAAGCCACTAGGGGGACACTCTTAGCTTTGGTTATTCATGTCATATATAAAAGTGTATATAAGGGAGCATTTCCAAAAATAGAAAGAGGTGGGTGGGGTGATACTGTGTTTGATTTATTACATGAGCAATATCTTAGCAAATTGAAAAGATAAGATGCTCTTATGTTATATTCTAGCTTGTCAATATTGGTAATTTGAGTTCCTGATTCATTCGAAACTATAGACTTAGTATTCTGACTTCACAAATATCTAATTTGAGCCAGTGTTGCATTCAACATACCACGTGACAAACAAAAATTGGTGTTTATCCGTGTTTTTTTTTAACATTTGCTTTTAAATTAAGAAATTGAGTAATATATAGTACTAAAATTTGAAGTATAATCTACAGTTTGATACCAAACTTATTGACATAAATTTATGAAATAGTAGTTCAATAGAATTTTGAATGCAAGTCAACAAACGAGATGACATGGCCTTTCACCCGTGACCCATCTCGAAAAGGGTTAATAAAACTTTTTTCTTGTTAATAGCAAAATTCTATAGTCCAGTATGTTTTTAATTTGTTACCATGTTCCTGTTTAACAAACAATACTCCTAACACTAAAACTTTTACAACATTATGATAATATTTCTCCCATAGTCATATCACTGAATATGATCCAAGATTTTGTGGAAATTAAATACAAGTTTACGAATACTTATGTACTTTGTTTACTTATCAAATCATTGATTAATTAATAAATTTCATTTTCAAAAGTCTAAAAAAATAAAACCTGGAAATGGTTATGAAATAAGATATTCTAAATGTCTGTTATTTGCTTGTTTTAAATATACGAGTTGCTTGAAATGTATTATTCTAAAAAAAAGTGGACTAAAGATGTTGAAAGTGCAATTACGTTAAACATTAAAACAAACAGACGACACCCACCTGATAATGAGTGTGGTTTAATTTCAAACACAATGACATTTCCTGTGTATCATCAAATCATGCCAACAATGTGTGTTGAACTGCACACAGTACATACATAATATTTAGCCTCTTCTACACATGAAAAGGGTTAAAGCTGCAAGTACGTTTGCTCCATTATACTTATTTCAGATTTTAAAAAATGTTCACAGCTTACAGTTCAAACAGAAGTATGACTATCTACCTGACATTTTCATCATCCTCAAGTTCACACAGGCAGATGGTACATTTCTCAATATTTTCATTTCCCTGTGAACTTCGTTGTATCTGAAACAATCAAAAATAGAGTTAATGATTGGTTGTGTCTTTAGTAAATGACTGTTACAAACGAATAATACTACCAAATAAGACAGTATTCTACTCTAGTTATATTCATAAGTATTTATGATATTAATGGAGAAGAGACAATAACATCTGCATATCTTTCTTAGTGCTCTAAATAATAGTTCTTTTTATTTATGTACATAAATAAAAACAAAAACATGAAACATAATTTAAGTTTTAAAAAATACATATCATTCCCCTACTTCTTTACAAATAATTTTTTTTTCACATACTGGAACATATTAAGCTAAAATCATTTAGTTACAATTAAAATAATTTATATGCTTACCAAAAAGAGAAATCAGCCACAGATATACATATTGTATTGGCCTGATTACAGGGAGAGGTTTTTGGATTAACAATTAGGCTGTAAAGTTCATAGTCACCTTATAATTGTGGCTGACTACAGACTCCTTCCCTCTACTTTAGCCTGTCACATTCCTAAGTGTCCCAATAGAATCTGTCTGTGCATGTGTTTGCTCAAGGTCATCACTAATTCTTGCAAGTAATCCATCTGCAGGCTGTTCAGTTATAGTACTGATTTTGCTGGTGCATTATTGCTTTGACTGTGCTCATTTTAAATTTTATAATAATTGCTGTCTGTGAGTCTCATTTTAGTGATTGACCCTTGTGCAAAAATGAGTGACCACATTGAAAGACAGGGAACAAGAAAGTGTCATATTAACAAAGGATTACAACAGAGTTATAACGAAAATCTTGATATTATGGTGGTGTGTGAGGTAGAAAAAAAACAAACAATTGTACCAGTGCTAGGAAATTTGGTGTAACTGAAAATAATGTGAGGCATTGGTGGAAACAAACGACAGAAATCCTTAATGCACATTCTACAAGAAATGCATTTCGCAGACCTAAACAAAAAAGACATTATGACAATTTTTTTCCCTTCCTATGGTTTTTGAAAATTGGGGTCATTTCATATTTGAGATCACCTTATAATCGAGCCAATACGGTATATAAATATTCCAAGTAAAAATTGCACAAACACAAACTAATTTAAGATTATTAAGATTTCTGAAAAAAGAACCCATTCTTTACCTTAAATATTTTCTGACTATTAACAAAGTTCAATAAACTTACTTTTTTGTACTTGTATGGGAACGTATTTTGCTCAATTGTTGCTTGGGATGCTCCTCTATTAACTCCCAACCTCCGCTGTTCCACACTTCTCACATAATCCTGAAGTGACATAAAAATACATTTTAAATAAAATACAATCATAATATCGTCTATGAATGAAAACAACTCCCAAAAACATTAAGAGCAAATAGCATAAATGTGTGACCAATAAAAGTTTATTCACATAGCCAAAGCATCCAGAAATATATCTGTATATATATATTATTAATATGAAGAGCAAGATTATTATATCAGTGTCTACTCTAGCTTTATCAGTACTTTTAAACACTTAGGTTAAGCTTTACAAAGCCATAAACAATATCATTTCACTTATGCTTTCAACATAGGAGCATAAGTTATTGCACAGTTAGCTAACATTAAAAGGTTTTAGTAATTAAACAGTATATAAAACAAATTATTTAGACTAATCAAGTGGAGGGTACAGTAGAAAGAAATTTCAACTCAGTAGTTATATCCTTCCTTGTAATGTGAAGAAAAGAAATTGTCGGCTGAAAGTAAGACGAGAACACCCTGTGAACTAAAGTCTGTACTTCCCCAACAGACCCCGAGACTCATGAGGACCATTGTTGATTTTTCGGGATATAATCATCAGCCATATTATATCTCAAATTCATTGGAACAAATTAGAATTTGGAAAACAGAAATGAGTACAAAAAATGGAAATCACACACAAGAAGTCAAAATTTGAAGTAGAAACTGATATGAATTTGTGATCAAACACAATCAAAATTTTGTAGTCATATGGAGAGTGAGTTAAAACACACATCTACACACTAGAATACCAGTCAAGAAAGTGAGGATTATTCTAGGATAGTAGTGGAAACTAGCTGCACCAGTATAGAAGGCACAGTAAGACTGGTGGAGTCACATGATTAGCAAGTTTTGAAATGGCACAAAACTGATGGGATATAAAAGACTGGTGAGTCTGTTTCAGAATTGAAACATAGCCATTTTGAATTGAAAGTGGATTATAGTGTTTGTTTGTTGTTGTTGTTAAGCACAAAGCTACACAATAGGCTCTCTGTGCTTTGCACACCATGGGTATCAAAACCTGGCTTTTAGCATTACAAGCTTTCAGGGTTACCACTGAGGCACTGGGGGCAGAATTACAGTAGCTAAGGATTTCACATCTTCAACTATATGTTACTAAGTCTCAAAAATTACTCTAGTTTAATTCTGATACACAGTGTTTACAAGGGCATTTCAAACAGACTGTAGTCTAACCATGTAATTTGGTGAAGTATTTTATCTATATGCATAGAAATGAATAAAAAAACCCTATAACCAGAGCGCTTTCGAAAGGTGGACCTTTCTTCTTCATTGGCAAACTGGGAACCTATATACATTGTTACATATTGAGAATTTGAAATAATCCAAGGCCGCGTTAAATAATTTAACTTTTAATAGTTGAGACGTACCTTGGACTTAGCGTTTAGAAATATGTGGATATTTAATTCACTTTATGCTATTTGCCAACAGGATTGATTCACACCATTTTTGGTTTTGACACAAATAAGCTTTAATATATATATATATATATACACAATGCTATAATTTACAATAGCAACTCTTATTATTAATTATTACAAACAAAGTTTTATAAACAGAAATTTCCTAAACTTACAAATAGCCTAAAACCATCTTCCTAGTTCAGAGTCTCCTTGATATCCAGCAAGTTGTACATACATATAAAATTTAGCAGAAAGCTAGCTAGCTTTGTCAGGCACTGAATTGTTGGACTGTTAAAGCAAGATAAGTAATATTCTTGGAGAGATATTAACATTTGATGGAAATTCACTGACGTTTGAAATTTATAACTGTTTCTGGTCAAATGTCGTATGTCTTCCTGTTGATAAGGGTTAACAAAATCACAGTTTATAGTTTACATGGTTATAACAGTTTCATAGTAGTCTCTTCTCTGTTCTCTGCTGTTTTATGGCACGATGCCTTTTTATACGTGCTATATTTAACCAGATACGAAAATGGATATTGTTGATTCCTGTGTTCACGAATGTTCTACAATCTTGGAAAATTGGCGGGAATTTTGCCATACATAACTAAGACGGAAAGCTAGACACGCCCTCAAATATAAACTTATTCAAAACATATGTTGACATTAAAATAAATATATAACAAATTTGTTATACACAACACATATCTGATAATACAAGTCACACCTATTTCTAAATACAAATTCAATCCAAACAATGTTCATATTAAAAATAAATACATAATAAAAAATTTATTACAACATAAATGGTCATGACAAATGTGTTCTTCTGATTTCTGGAAATAGCACAAGGCATGCTATGTTGCAGATGGTTAATCACACACTGAGCTGGTATAAGTACAAAATGTAAAGGACAACCGTTATTCTTTTGCTAGCAATGCAAGCTTTTGATTAATCAATCATGTTAATTGAACTGAAACATCAAAATGGCTGTAATACTACAGCAGCATTATAGCACCAATTAAACTTGTGTGATAGGCACAGCTTTTGCTGTCAGCATACTGATCAGAAAGAAATACAGGAAGTGAGTGCAGCTACTTGATAAAGTTATCATGAGTTATTGCAAGTTTGTGTCATACCTCTTTGGGATGTCACATTTATGCCATTTAGTGGCAGTGTTTAAAATGGGCTGGAACCCACCAGAACTCAATTCTGGGAGAACTGTGTGAGCTGGTAATAGCTTTCGTGGCACCATTAATAAGCAAATATCACTTTCACATAGTAGTGTAAAGTTTTTTTTTGCAAAACATAGACATCTACTCATTTAGTCAATGATCTATATTAATTCTATTTATTGTATGTAGTTCTGTAGAAAAGACTAAAAACAATGACAGACATAGACCAATGTTCTCTAGATCTATAGGCCTAGTATAAAAAAAACTATAGCATCTAGCTATCAATTCATACCTGTGTAGATCATTAATTCTCTCAACACGGGCTCGGTCAATCTGTCCAACCAAGTAACCTCTTTGTACTAATTTAAAGTCTTTATAGATTTAATTCCACTAACTTTTAATATAGTATGTATATCTTCACAAGATTTGACAGTCTTTCAGTTGACATTACGTCTTTCACATATAAAAAATAATATTTTTAGTGAAATATTATTAATAAACCAAAATAAAGACTTGTACATGAATATATTGAGTATTTGTTTGGAATAGTCCCTGTGCAAATTGATTTTCATGTTAAAATTAAAAATACTTTTCTTCATCTCAAATTTCCTTTGTGTAATCCCTAAAACCTCCTAAACACATTTCAAATGTTTGTTTTCAGTAAAACTTTATATTTCATCTGTTATTTTCACTACCCTATCTTTATATGGGTTGGTCAATTTGACCAGACTCGTAACCACCACAAAAAAATCTAAATAAATCTAAATTATGCTTTTTTCTTTCAAGAATGACTTTAAATTGTAAAATGAAACTACATTTGTTTATCCTAAGTAGCTTTAAGCTCGTAACAGTATACATCTATTTATAATTTTATTGTTTTATTGCACTTTGAACCATGACTAACTACTATCCATGCTATGATAAGTTGTAAATCACTCAGGGAACTTACAGCACATTGAATTACATTGCCCATGAGATGCTCGCATGCATGCATCTTGAAATATTTTCATTATATTATTATTATTTATTTTACCTAATCTAGCCTAAAGAGATCCCTATTTTACATTTTAGTTACTTTTATAATAATAAATAAAGAATAAACATGAAGAACAAGAAAAATAGTACTTACT
>NW_013669406.1:34127-39523 GCF_000517525.1 Limulus polyphemus
CCCTTAGCTCTCAAAATTTTTCTGGCTTTCTAACTATGTGACAAGTAGCCATTACAAATTCATCTAAGCTAGTCACTATCTTTCCCATGGGAACAAAGCTTGTACTAACAGTGAAATTGACAATTCTTCATTCAGAAAACAACATTATACAATACATCATTTGATAGATGAAAACCTTGGCTTTCTATTGGTTATAGATAATATAGAATTAAATGCAGGAGAGAACTATTAGTAATCCTGAAAGAGAGAGGATGTGACAGGTGGGTATGGCTGATTTTCTATTTGACAGCTTTGTAACCAAACAAAACTGGTATAACAAACAAAAAGTAGATTAATAAAATTTTTAAGGTAAGTCACTAAAACCTTGTGTCATGCGCAGTAAAAGCTACCCATGGTAATAAGTTTAAACTAACACTGATAAAGTAGATCCAGTAATTTAGTTTGTACAATATTTTTAATTGTAATTCCATGCAAAGGAATCATTTCATTTCATGCTTCTGGTCTGGTTCCTCAGCCACTGCCCTAGTATTATAAATCATTTTAAACAAGTATTGTAGAAGGCTGACAAAAAATTAAAACACAGCAAATATTTCATACTGACTGAGGTCATGGCTTAATCAGCATTTATTTATTCCATGAAAATTTTTTATAATGATGTATAATGCACATAAACTAGAACAATAATATCAAAAATGCTGGGGGACACCTCCTCCTCCTGTACTCTCCCCAGATATATCCACCTCAAAAAGCTGTTTTGCCGTTTTAACTTCTTCCAGCATGAGGTTAGTGTCCTACCCCATAACCATCACCTGGCAAAGTCATTGACCTTAAAGACTTTTGTATGGACCAAGTTCTTAAGTATCACTACTGTTAAGCTTGACCACCATACTCCACTGATCTAACACCTGCTGACGGCTGGTTACATAGCTTTCTGAAGATGTGGATCTATTGCTGTAATCCAGCAACTATGCCTCAGCTGAAAGATACTATAGTGACAGAGACTTAGATAATTTCTTGGGGGAATATTACATGATGCAATATCTAATACCACTGCAAAGATGGACAATTTATTGAAGTTTACATTGACACATGAAGAGTGCTGATAGAGGCATGGTACAAGTAATGACATGTGTGCTTACGTATATGTATGTATATTAAATGTTTTTTTTTACTATAACAATTTTAACAAGTTTCATAAAACTTATGTCACATTACCATTTTTAATAAATCTTTATATTTGAAGTTAACTATTTGAAGGAAAAATGTATGTTCTTGAAAAACTTTTTAAGTCTTTCTTATCAGTAAAATGTCTATATTAGAAAGAAAATATTCTACTATATTACAAATCTACATTACATTTGTAAGCAAGAAATTATAACTTCTTCAAATAAAAATGCAAGAACATTATGATGCTTCAAATAACATTGGCTACTCAATCCCAAAATTTAAATTTCAAGTGCATTATATTACTTATGTGTGATGAATTACAGAAGTGACACTGAACCCTTTGGAAATGAGCTGAATTTTAATTATTTTATGATGCTAATTATACATGTCACAAATGTCAGGTATTTCTCAATTATGAAATTTTCAACTTTAAAATTCCAACTCGTCGTTGATATAGGAGTAAGTGGATTAAAACAGCTCACATATTATCAAAAGAATGTTACATTTTGAAACTCTACTTACTTCCAGCCGAGCCTGCATGTGACGAGGCAAGAAGGGTAGGTAGTGAGGAAAAAGATGTATTGTAGCCGGAAGCTCTTGCAAAGCTGGGATACTAAATAACTCAGGTGGGCGACTCACAGGCTGAAAATAAAAACTCGAGTTTAGTTCTAAATTTAAAATACTTAATGTGGCACTTAAATAATACTTCAAATATATATATAATAAATTGCATGGTGTTTTCAAATATTATTCTTTGCAAGGAATTACAAGTAACAGCCTTTGCATCTAATGAGATTTTCTAAAGTTTTTATAATAACAATGAAATTCACAAAATAAAACATATCCTGTATTTCAAATTCCTAAAATGGAAAAATAATAATTTTATCATAAAATATCTCATCAATTGTTTTGATATTAAAATAAAACACCTATTCTATCAAATTGAAGTGGTTCAACTAAATACTTACAATCCCAGGAGCAAGCTCAAAATGTAGACTTGGTGACAAGCCAAAGTGGCGGAGCCGTGGTGGTGGAGGATGGTGGTAATGATGCTGATGAATGTGGTGATGAATGTGAGAGTGGCTATGGTCACTGTACAAGAGATTCAATCAAATTAAAAACCAGAAGAAAGTTTGACTGATGCTTCAAAATATTTTTGCTCAGTTTTTGCGTTCAGTTATTTGTCGTATTTTCAATTACTCCAAAATTTTCTTTACTATAGCTGTACCTTCAGTAAATCAAACTAAAAAGAAATTCTAAGAAAGAAAATTATTTCATAATCAAGTTTTAACTATTTCCTAGACTACTGGTTTAGCATTCTTTAAATTCTCTCCTAACCCACTTCAAAAAAAAGTTTTTGTTCTCAAAGCCAAGAAGAACAGGTATCCACAATTTGAAGTTTAATTTGTAACTAAACATCAAATAGTAAGGAAAATAAAATCCTCTAAACATTAACTTGCTCATAATTTCTGGCAGTATGTGTGCTATTACAATACCAACAACAAGTATTATGTAAAAGCTTCTTTCCAATACTTTTGTACTTGTCTATGAAACACTAAAGTTATATACACCGAGAATTATTAACCACTGTAAACATTTTTAGTTCAGGCAAAATTATTTTTTGAAATAAAAGGCATACATTTTTGGTTTAGATAATGATCACATAAAATTTACTATCAATGGGAAAATATGTCATGCATATACAAGCTTCACCAAGGATATATGACCGTAGATATATATATATATATATATGTAAAATAAAACCTTGTAGCATATCAATGTGTACACAAATTTTACAGTAGACATCTCATGAAATGACTGATTTCACATTTACTATTACATGTTAAAGCCTTAATGATAGCATTTTTGCAGAACCACATTGATTATGAACTGTTACTAATGAATCTCATTTTTTGTTGAATGGAAAACTTTATGATCAAGTCGACATGGGCTCAACACTTGTGCAACCTTTGGCTAACTTGTTTCTTTGTTTTTATGATAAACAATAGTTGGAACATTGCCCACAATAATTTAAACATCTTTACTATCATAGGTATGTTGATGATACCTTTACCATCTTTAAGAACTCTCATCAAGTTTCCCAATTTCTTCAATATCTAAACAGTGGAAATAACAGCATAAAGTTTACAGTGGAATATTATCAAGACTATAAACTTCCTTTTTGGATACCTTAATTAGTAACAATATTGCAGAATTTCAATGTGAAATTTACCATAACAAAATATTCACAGGTTTATGTTTTAATTTTGAAAGCTTTATTCCAAATGTTCTTAAGAAAACTTAAAGTATTATTTCACTTTCCTTCTCAAATATCATAAAATAATTATTAAAATCAAGAATGTTTCCATGTTTTATGATTGACAGAATACTTCATATTTATTTAAAACAGCAAAGTTTTTATACAGTAAATCAAACTGATGTGTCTGAATACCCTCTTTTTATCAGTTTGACATTGGTGAGTAAATATTCTTTAATTATTAAGAATCAGTTGAAACAGGTTATCCAAAGGGCATACCCACAGGTACAATTAAGGTATTTAAACCTGATTGTTTCCTACTTTCTTTCTTTAAGTTTAAAGATCAAACTTCAACTTTACAGTCATCGTTGACAGTATATAAATTTATTCGTCTTTGTTGTCAGCAAGGCTGTATTGGTTCTACAAAAAGGATAAATTAACATAAATAAAAGAACAGGCCAACTTCAGATCATCCACTAAGTTAAGTATATTAGAACATGTCCCAGGAGAATGCAGTGTGATTGTTCATTTTAATTTGTTTAAGATCCTTGGAAGGGCCAATGAGAACATGGATTCCATGTAAAAAGAGTTTTGATTCACAAGCTGAGGTTTGAAATCAATGATTTTGCATTATGCTTGCAATACACACACACACACAAAAACATACCCTTAAATGTCTTTGGATGATGCAAAATTAAGTATTATTAGGCTTAGGGTAAAAAAATCCTGTTTCGAAAGATACTTGAAATACATCTCAACAGTATGAAAATACTGGTTTGTGTCGGTCAAAGCTGTTAATATACTAGCTAAGGTCAGATTTGACAATGTGTATATACATATATGAATGGTAGAAAAATTAAAACTGCAATTTACAACCATTAGAAAAGTATATAGACTGTCATCAACATAATGTAAAACAACTGTAAACTATTAATAGTTAAATAAAAATTTTAATTTTATCAAGAGATTTATAGGTGTTACAGCTGCTAACTTCACAAAACATTAAACATTTGATAGCAAGTGGAATGTTTCTGGAAACAAATTGTTATATTTAACTGAAAATAAACTAAGTGTCTGAGAAGTCAACAATAGTGGTAAGCAAAGGAACCTTATTTAAAAAGAAAAAAAAAAGAATAAAGAGAGAGAGAGGGGAAGAAGATGGAAAGATTTTGGACAGCTTGAAATAATACCAAGAAATCATTCGCAGAGTACACAAGAAGCACCAAAATCTTAAAGATTTATGGGATTTTGGCCATTTGTAAAAATAATGTGTGCCAGAATAGTAGTAAAAGTTTGTTTCTGTTCTATTTTTTCGATCTATCAATTAGATATAAATAGATAAGAACAACAAAACCAACAATATTATACTAAATGCCCATGAAAAGCTGAGAAGAGCAGATCTGTTAATGCATCATGCCAAAGTGCATAATTCAGATTAATTTTTAGAACTGCTTGTTCTATATGTGAAATCGATAAAAGAAAATTATTAACTTCCAATGAAGCAACTTTATTGCATGTATATATAAGATTTAATGAATTAAATACCTTGCACATAAGACAGATAACAAGATCTTGTATACACAAAAGACAAAGTGATTTTTACATGAAAAACAATTAAAATTTAATATACATCTGAGTGATCAGTATCAAATGAAACAAATGTTCTTTTTTGTCAAGTAACAAAGACAAATGTATAAATTTTGAAAGTATTATGATTAAAATGATTATAACCAACTAACTGGATTTAGGACTAACTCAAATCATCTAAGTTATGGATATTATTGGGAAGTAACAGAGTACCTTGCCTTGCTCAGATCAAAATGGCTTTAACTGATTTAGTTCTTTATTTATGTGTTAATTTATTGATCTACTGTAAAGCTGTGCACAATATTTTGTCTTTCTGTCAGGAGCAAAGAAGACGAGATTATTAACAGAGAAACAAATAAAGGCTCTATGAAGTTTTAAATAGTTT
>NW_013669406.1:39533-40855 GCF_000517525.1 Limulus polyphemus
TATAAGATATTCACTTAATTCATTTACACATTACTTTTTAGTTCTTATCAGCAAAGTCAACTTACTTTTGACAGAAGTTCTTAATAATAATGATATTAAATACACGTCAGATATCTTTTATTAATTTTAATATCCTGCTCTATTTATTTAAAGGTCTTGTTGGTGCAAATGTTATTTCTTCAATGTGTTATACCCTAGTAAATCTGATTATCTTGTTATCACTTGCTCTTCTGAATTTATTTTGGTTTTAAAACTATGTTCAAGTAAAACAGATCAGTGATAATAAAATATCATATGCTTTTATTGGTGGTGAAATTCTTTCAAGGGCACTACTCAAAACCATTGTTTAAGTTACTTTCACCTATCAACATGCCTACTGTTTATACCACAATAACTGGACTGGCTATACCTCTAAATCTAACATCTTCTAAACATTAGAAGTTTAGTTCTCTGGTGTAACGATTTATGACTCAATTCTTTATAATAAACTTTTATATATGATTGTTTTGTTAACTTAAAAGCTACTTTTTCAATTAGTTTGGCTCTGATCTATATAATTTTATGGCTTACTTTTGATTAAAGGTTTTTAATAACATCTATAAAAAAAAAATATTATTAAGGGAACCTCATTAAGAAATCTATACATGATAAAAATATATTCACAAGAGTGATATGTTAAACCTTTCATTGAAAAAAGTGTAACTTATATTACAGAATTAAATGAAGAATAATATCAATGACTACTTAACTTATAATGAAAATAACATCAATTTACTAATATCTGATCAAAATAGAAATAATTACTTAATCATTAACCCAATATAAGGACTGGCCACGAGTAATGCAATGTTTATTGTGAAGGGGCAAATCTGGTTTAGTCATAAAAATTTAGACAGTATAGATTTAAAAACTAACTCAAGACAAACACAACATATTAAAGTAAAAAAAATATTAAATAGAAATCTGAACTTTAATCTCATTACTTCAGCTTCTTAGGATATTTCCTATATTTGTGATTTAACATATCATGATGTTTTGAGTCATTTGATATTTATGTCCATAAGCCTTACAACAACAACAACAAAAACATTTATTACATTTCATTAATCCAAGTCTCATTCGCAAGTATAAAAATTCAAATTTTCAGGATTTTTTCTTTAAAAAATAATAACACACACAAACACACACACACACACACATATATATATATATATATATATATATATATATCTGCTGTACGGCCAAGGCGAGTATGTACGGTACAGACAGTATAAGACAGATAACAAGATATTGTATACAACAAAGAACAAAGTAGTTATTTT
>NW_013669406.1:40876-46315 GCF_000517525.1 Limulus polyphemus
CTCCCACCGACTCTACTTCTATTAATACCTAATCTCTATACTCAATAATAAATTAATAATTTATAGTTATTTTACTTTAAAATTAAATAACACACAACAACACACACACACACACACATATATATATATATATATATATATATATATATGCTTTTGTTTTCTTTTGACACATAATTTTTCACATTTTCTGATTTTTTTACACAAGTAATTTCACAATCATCACAATTTAAATGTTTTTGTTTATTTTAACATTACAAATAAATAAACTACCCCCACAGAGAAAAAATATATTTATTTTACTCAATGTGCAATATTAAAAAAATATGACCATTGAAAACCATCACAAAATTCAAAACAGATTCAAATCTGAACACAAATTTTACTTTGTCATTCTTATAAGCTGAAATGATCGTGTTGTCACGCATTGTATGCAGTATATTTTCAGTACAATGAAAAAAGAAGACACAAGAAGTTTAGTGGTAGTAAACACTATCGATTAAACCAGCTATAGATATACTGATATAATTCTATTAAAAGTGCACTGAAAGAACATTCTTTTGTGTGTTTATTGTTGCAAGTGCTAATTTATCAAATTCAACAACACTTTGTGCTATTAAAAGTATAAATTCTACCATTCCTCTTTGTGACAGTGATTCCAGAAAATCTGAAAAGAGATGTAATACCATTAACAAAATGGATTATCACGAGATGAATTCCCACAGACATACCATCAATTATGAAACAATTGGTGTGGCAGAAATGAATCAGAAGGATCAAGGAAATGTTCTATGTTGTGCCTAGAGCATTTTTCTGAAGAACGTTATCTACTGGAAAGTGCCATAATTGGAGTCAGTGGGCCTGACAAAACAAAGAAAATTTCTTTTGCTAGATGTTGTACCACCTATCAAAACATGGAAATACCCAACAGTAAAACTCTACTCCTCTACGTGCCTTACAAATCCTACACTGACACTAGTAAAGCAAAACATAGAAATAAATGCTGCACAAAATGTCATTATAACATCAAGCATGTGAGTGGACCATTGGCAAATTGAAGGAAAACTGGCTTGGGGCTGCTGAATATATTGCTAATTCTGCTAGAACAAAAATTCTATTGAAAGAGTCCTGTGTAATGTTCAATGAAAACGTTTTTTGAAAATTTCAAATATGTAAAACTTCGTGGCACAGTATATTTTAATTTCAAATATTTAGAGTTTGGTATACAGACAGAAATATATAAATGGTTTGCAGCACACTGAAATCAGAATTTTTGTAAAGTTTACTGAACAAATATGAAGTGTATAACAACTCATTTTATTAAACTTTTTTGTTGAATGAACAAAACGAGTTGTTATAAATTAAAGCATGAAGATGATTCAATCTCTTCTTCCTCATGAGCTAATAATTATGATTTACACTAAGCAACATCTAAAAAAAAAATGTAAACCATACAAAGATCAAATGCCATTTACCTTCCTGTATTGGGAATAATTATTTCTGTTTGAATACTGACTGTTGGATCAATGAAAATTTCAGCAGGGGGTGGGTGAATAGGAGCAGGAGCTGGCACTGACACAGGGACAGTGTGAGTACAGGATTGGCCGGTTAATGAGGTAGTTGGAAGCCCAGAGACACAATGGTTAGAAGCAGGCATTGATGGGCAAGGGCCCAGCATGTAAGCATGAGCAGCATGCTGTGGAAGACAACTTTGGGCTTGGCTCCCCTGAGGATGTGCTGCCATTGTGGGGGTACTACTAACTGGGGGAATGAACCCCATAGCAGCAGTGGTCACTCCTGGAAGAGGATCTGGGCAAATGTAAAAACTGTGCGCAGAACTGGGAGTTTCCACAAGTCGTCTAGAAAAATAAAAGCCACACAAACTAATTAGATTTTTCAAAGTTGAATGTTTTGACAGAACCACCATACAATTTATAACCTACCCAGTCCTTACTTTAAGAACACTAATATAAACAATAAAACATATTTGCTAAATATAATACACATAATACAAATATATGTCACAAAATGTTCTTACACTACTTTTTGGTCAGCGAATTCTTTTACTAGACTATAAGTAAGTTTGAAGAAACAAATATCAACTCAGATAAATTGCAAAAGCAAAGTAGTTAAAAAATAAATCAACAAATCCTATAAACTTTAAAACAATTCCTGTATTAAAGTCTAGAGTATCTCATGCAATCAGAAGAAAGAGAATAAAACATGATCATGGTACTTTAGTTACTAAAAAATATACTGTAATGTCTGTCAAATAATAACAATAAACATTATGAAACAATTATAAATTTTACAATTGAAACAATTATACATACGGAACAGAGAGTTAAGGTTAATACTGTTAACCTTATCGAGACTGGGTTGGGTCAGGGGCATGTCATCACATTTGTTGATTTACATTCAACGTTTTATTTAACTATTATTCTATAAATGTATGTCAATAAGTTTGGTATCAAATTGTAGATTACAATTCAAATTTTAGTGTTAAACATTGGTTAGTTTCTTAATTTGAAACTACATATTTAAAAAATGGCTAAATA
Source organism: Limulus polyphemus (assembly GCF_000517525.1). Lineage (NCBI taxonomy): Eukaryota > Metazoa > Arthropoda > Merostomata > Xiphosura > Limulidae > Limulus > Limulus polyphemus. The sequence goes on from NW_013669406.1 coordinate 43,432, forward strand.
TTAATTTTTGTGTGTCACATGTTACGTGGCCTTTGGGTTTGGTCACATTACATTTTAGGACACCCACAATACACAACGTCTATAGTTTCGTAAGAATTAGAAACTGAAATGTTCGATATTGGCAAGCTAGAATATAAAATAAGAACCTCCTACCTATTTCTATTTGCTGAGATATCATGATATTTTGCTAACCCACCATATTAGCTCTGCCCACCACTTCATCATTTGAGAATTTATTTACATACACCTACTTTTACATACCAATAACTTTATAATCAATCGAAAGATATATATTTATTCTACATAATTCTGTCAGTCATCCTATGTTATTTACAAGAGAAATTCTCTCATATCATTGGAAAGTTTGAAGTATTGCTATCAAGGCTATTTTGTGAATGTAAATTATATTTTTTTAGACCCAAATACAATTTAGTTAGGAAACCTGATATATTACAGTGAATTTTTGGGGTATTGGTATAGTAATTTATAGTTTATTTTATTCCAAAATGTTTGTATAAAGTCTACAAAAAATATTATTTTTCCATCTCCACATGTGAATTTGGACAAGGCTTAGCAAGTATGGCTCACGAGTGCAAAGAAGGACTTCATTGCATCGTAACTAGTAGAGATCATTGTTTTCCAAATATTTTTTGATTTACTGTTTTTTTGTTTGAAGATAAATAACTAACATTTAAGTATTTATTTGAAAATATTAGTTATATATATACATATACATACATACACACATATGTAATGTATGGTAGCCAATATGGTACTGTATTTTACAAAGTATTTTTCTACTCATTTAAACTTATAAATAAAAACTGCTGATTAAATAATCACATCGATAAGTATATATGGTAAATAAAAACTACTGATTAAATATTCACATCGATATATGTATGGTAAATAAAAACTACTGATTAAACATTGACATCGATATATATACATGGTAAATAAAAACTTCTGATTAAAAATTCAAAACGATATATATATATGGTAAATAAACACATTTGATTAAACACTTACAACGATATATACATATGTGGTAAAGAAAACATCTGATAAAACATTTACAAACATGTATATATATATATAGATATATATATGGTAAAAAAACTTCTGAGTAAAAAATTTACAACTATATATGTAAAGATGTTCCTTTTCATGTATTAAGATCACTTGATCAGTGATAAATTTATTTCTTAGACTTTCACAAATTACATAAATAAACTTTTCCTGAATTGCCAAGTCTTTAGTTTTGTATAATTTGTTTTTATTCTACCTCCATACATATATATATATATCGTTGTAAATGTTTAATCAGATATTTTATTTAACATGTATATGTATATCGTTGTGAATGTTTAATCATAAGTTTTTATTTGCCATATATATGTAAATATATCTAAATATTTAATCACAAGATTTAGTTACCATATATATATCGTAGTAAATGTTTACTCAGAAATTCTTATTTACCATATATATATATATATATATATCGATGTGAATATTTAATCGCAAGTTTACATTTACCATATATATATGTATATCGTTGTGAATGTTTAATCAGCAGTTTTATTTACCATATATATATATATATATCGATGTGAATGATTAATCAGTAGTTTTTATCTACCATATATATATATACATATACATATATATCGTTTAGAATGTTTAATAAGAAGTTTCTATTTACCACACATATATATATATCGATGTGAATGTTTAATCAGGAGTTTTTATTTACCATATATATATATATATGTGTCGTTGTAAATGTCTACTCAGAAGTTTTATTTACCATACATATATATATATATATATATATCGTTGAGAATGTTTCATCAGAAGTTTTTATTAAAACAAGTTTTATTTACCATATATATATATCAATGTGAATTTTTGAACAAAAGTTTTTATTTACCATATATATATATATGTGTGTGTGTGTATCGTTGTAAATGTTTACCCAGAAGTTTTTATTTATATACATATATATATATATATCGATGTGAATTTTTAAACAGAAATTTTATATATGTATGTATGTATCGTTGAGAATGTTTAATCAGAAGTTTTATTTACCATATTTATATCGTTGTGAATTTTTAGTCAGAAGTTTTTATTATCCGTATATATATATACCGTTGTGAATTTGTAATAGGATGGTAAATAAAAACTTCATATCGTTCTAAATGTTTAATCACATCGATGTGAATGTTTAATCAGAAATGTTTATTAACCATATATATATTTATATATCAGTGTGAATTTTTAATAAGAAGTCTTTATTTACCATGCATATATGTATCGATGTGAATGTTTAAACAGAAGTTTTATTTTTATATAAATATATCATTGTAAGTGTTTATTCAGAAGTTTTTTTACCATATACATATATACATATATATATATTGTTGTGAATGTTTAACCAGGAGTTTTATTTACCATATATATATATATCGATGTGAATTTTTAAACAGAAATTTTATATATGTATGTATGTATCGTTGAGAATGTTTAATCAGAAGTTTTATTTACCATATTTATATCGTTGTGAATTTTTAGTCAGAAGTTTTTATTATCCGTATATATATATACCGTTGTGAATTTGTAATAGGAAGTTTTTATTTACCATCTATATATATATCGTTCTAAATGTTTAATCACAAGTTTTAATTACCATATATATATAGTTGTAAATTTTTACTCAGAATTTTTTTACCATATATATATCGTTATGAATTTTAATCAGAAGTTTTTATTTACCATATCTATATATAGATGTGAATGTTTAATCAGTAGTTTTTATTTATCATATATATATCGATATGAATGTTTAATCAGAAGTTTTTTTTATCATATATATATATAT
>NW_013669406.1:46813-48323 GCF_000517525.1 Limulus polyphemus
ATTATTTTTCCATCTCCACATGTGAATTTGGACGAGGCTTAGCAAGTATGGCTCACGAGTGCAAAGAAGGACTTCATTGTATCGTAACTACATTTTGATTTACTGTTTTTTGTTTGAAGATAAATAACTAACATTTAAGTATTTATTTGAAAATATTAGTTATATATATACATATACATACATACACACATATGTAATGTATGGTAGCCAATATGTTACTGTATTTTACAAAGTAAGAGCTTGTGTTATTTTTCTACTCATTTACACTGAGGTAGAATAAAAACAAATTATACAAAACTAAAGACTTGGCAATTCAAGAAAAGTTTATTTATATAATTTGTGAAAATCTAAGAAATAAATTTATCACTGATCAACTGATCTTAACACATGAAAAGGAACATCTTTACATAAACACCTGGTTGAACTTGCAGTTTGCTGGTGATTAATTTGTTTCTCAAGTTACAATCAAGAAGGCTAAGCCAAGAATACTAGCCCATCCAAAACTAGCTATATTTATATTACTGGAAACTACACATTTATTGGTTACTGTGTAAGCATGGTAATATAGGAAATAGGATGTTCGTAAGCATTTACACCTAAACCAGCACTAAATCCCAACCATCAAGTAAGATAAGTTTATAGAATAGGATACAACTTTATACTTTGTACAGAGCCGTATTTTCTCTCACTTTTACAAGGTACTTTACACAATTCTTGTTGCAACCACTGTATTGTAAAGAAGCCAGCAAATTCTATCCCACTGTATTTTCAAAGCAGGGAATATTTTGGGAATTGTGCCGCATGAACTTATTTCATATTGATGGTGTCAAAGTACAGTAACACCTAAACAGGAATGGTGATTCACTGGCTTTATATTTGGCAGGTTTCTACTTCAGCCACTTCAGAAATAGGTGTAAAAAGATTAGAAGAAACTGTCAGGAGATTAAACTTGGAACTGTACTGTCTGTACTGAAAACAACAGAGTACTATTCATTTTGTTTCTTCTAATTTCTAACTCATCTACTAGCAATAAAATAACTACAGAAAATAAGTGTGAAAAGATGAGAGCGTAAGCTCTGTCCATAAGTACTTTGAAATTTTGTAATCACTACTAACAATACTGTACATTTTATTTTGCGACCTTTATTTCGTTATACTTTGATTACTTACCTATAAACTGGAGAAATAAATATAACATTACGTTACAAAAAACTAAATAAAATATGAATGTTTGATATTTAATTATAAGGTTTTTTTATTTTTATTTTCTTTTAATTATTTATTATTATAAAGGTAACTAAAATCATAAAAATAAAAAGTTATAGGTAAGATAATGAAAGAAAAATAATAAAAGAAATTCATGGGGTATATGCACCAGAAGCTCCAGAATTATGCTGTTCGATAGGGTCATGTCGATGCACATGCGCCATGTTATTTTCAACTTCTGTTGGGGTATTTTGAGTCAGACACGGTTCAAAGGTCAATAAAACAAAAATTAATAAATATAAAT
>NW_013669406.1:48652-54697 GCF_000517525.1 Limulus polyphemus
ATACTGTTAAGAGATTTAAGCTATTTAGAATAAACATTTGTGGTTTTCTATTACAATTTGCAGTTATTCTGGAACAAAAAAGGGAATTTAGATCTATTTCCTAATTTTTATGATGGTTATGAAGTCAGTCAAATCGATCAACACCATATAGAGTTATTATTGATAAAATAACAGATTAAATATAAAGTTTTATTTAAAAAAATGTTTGATGATTATCTAAAAGGATATAGAGATTTCGCAAATGAAACTTGACAAATTTCAGATAAAGAAAAGTATTTTTAATCTTAAAATCAAAATTACTTTGTACGTTGGATAGTCAACATTCTGAAAGAGAAAATTCATGAGCAAATCTTTAATAAAATTATCTTAAAACATTATTCAAAAACCAGATATTGTGTGTTTGAAATCATTGTAATGTTTACTAATAATCTGCAAAAGTTTGTAAAGACTTGCAAACATTATCAAAAATTATAGTACAATTACTCTCATAGATGCTTTCCTGGTTATGGGTTCGGTGGAATCCTCCCAGCACGTAATGGAAGGTGGAAGGGTTAATATACTGAACAGAATAATATGTGAAGTTGGCTAAAAGTATATAGGGACAATATTTTAGTGTATTTTTTTTAATATTCTCCTTACAGACTTGTGGAGTCAGTAAACAATAGTTATAAAAAATGAGGTCATAAGATCCATTATGCAGATGTGTGTGCATATAAACATAATTCGTTCCTAATTAAGCTAAGATATTATAAAAAAACAAAATCACTTCTAATATGTTTTGTGTACCTTCATGAAATTTTGCAAGCTTTCAGTGAACATTAAGTCTTTTGTAGACAAAAAAAACTGAAATTTTAATGATGTATTTTCACTCAACATTTCTCTGTGAATATATATGGAATTAGTGTTGACTGCTCCAAGTGCAAAGTAATTTTCATGTTAAGATAAAAATACTTTTCTTCATCTCCAAAATTGTCAAATTTATTTGCACAATTTCTAAAATCTCCTAAATAAATTTCAAACGTTTTTTTAAATAAAACTATTTTATCTGTTATTTTCTCTATCCTAACTCTATACAACGTCAATCAAATTGACCAACCTTGTAACCACAATAAAATAAAAAAAAAGGAAATAAACCTAAATTACCATTTTCCTTCTTTCTAGACAGTCTTCAAATTACAATTTGAAACAACTTTTGTTTATACTAAATAGCTTAAAACTCATAACAGTATACATCTGTTTCTCCTTACATGGTTTTATTGACCTTTGAACCATGTCTAACTAAAAACCCCACCACAAAAATCGTAATTCACATGGCAAATGTGTTGCTCATGTGATCCTATCAAATTATGTAATGCATGGGCGAGTTGCAAGTATACCTCATGAAAATTTTTTATTATTATTATTATTTTCTTTACCTAATCTAACCTTATCTAAATGGAAAAATTTTTAATTTTTATGTTTTAGTTATTTTTATGATAATAAATAAAGAATATACACGAAAAAAAAAGAAATATAGTATTTAACTGGGTCTTCTTTTTCGCTGTCAGGTATCAATGAAATTTAACCCTACTTTTTTATACTGATATTACAGTACTATTGCACTAAATAATTTTAATTAATTAAAATAATGCAAGTAAGAACAAAAAATAACAAGTAAAAAGCAGACAATGTCCTGTAACTATCATAATGTTTCTGGCTTTTTAACTATGCAATAAAAGCCATTAAAGCTTCAGCTAAGCTCATCATTGTGTTTCCCATGGGAATAAAGTTTGAACTGGAAGCCAAATAAACAATTCTCTAAACAGCAAACAATATAATATATGATTTAATAGATTAAAACTGACTTTCTATTGTTTATAAATAATATAGTAGTAAAAATTACAGAGAACAATTGGCAATTTCTGAAAGCAAGGATGTGACAGGTGGGCGTGGCAAAAATGGGGTAGGTCTGATTTTCTACAGTGTGGCTCTGTAACCAAATGAAATTGAAGGATATAAAAATTATGCTTTGCCTGAATAATAACAATATTAAAACGAGTAATTTACATTAAATTCTTTACTTCTTGGAGAGATGGTAAATAAATTAGAAAATAGGGAAGACCTAGAGAGAAAATTTCACAATTTCCATACTAGTGGGAAATTCAGGATTTTTTTAACATTTCCTTATAAAATTAAGAACTTAAAATTTATGTAACATTAAGATTTGGATTATTTGCTACGTTTTGATGCCAAATTTATTCTTATACCATGATTATAAACTATTTTTATTAAAGTTTGAATACACAGAAAAGAATGCCTGTATTGAAAAAGATAATAAATGTTATGCTTTTCACTTAAAAAGGCCTCTGACACTTCTTTTTCTCACATAAATCTCCACAAGCTGGTGATGTGTGTGTAACAAATCAGATTGCATTTTTGTTACTTTAAACTAAATACTATTTGTATCGAGTGACTGTCTGACTGATAGTGGCTGTTGCAAAGTGCTGCAGTCTCTCCAGAATGTTTAGATTAACCAATTACATGTTGTGAAGAATAAGGAAAAATGAGTTTAAGAAAAGTTAATAAATCGAAATAAGAGGTAAATAGCTTATAAGAGTTAGATATGGCTAATACAAATTTAGAGGCAGCAGCAGCTGCATCTTCTGCAGGGCAACATAGTCTTACAGACTTAAAGAAAGTTATTTTGATGTTTTATGGGAAATTAGAGGGAGTGTTTTCTGGGTGCAACATATCTCAGGGCAGACAGAAGCACAAAAAGCATACAAACTCAGATTAAAAACACTGGAAGAGGCTAATAGATTTATCGGGACAAATGATAAGTTGAGGTTATCCCCAGATTTTAACCTATTAAGAGACAGACTACTAGGAGAATGAAACACCTAACACTATAATGAGGCAAATAAGCATGCTGACTCAACAAAAAGGCAAATCTGTTAGAGTACTTGGGCATAAATTACACTAAAGTAATAGACTTCAATAAACTTACAAAAACCTCAATGAGCTGATGATACAAGACACTTTAAAGTCTAATTAAAGCGATAATTAGCAACCTATTGAGATTAAATGTAAAAAAAAGCAAATACTCTATGAGCAAAATTTGGATCTAACAGAAGTAGTGATGACAGAAGAGCATGAAAAAAACAACAAAAGCAACATTTAAGCAACATGGAGAAATATTAGTTGAGCCAATAAAAATAGAGAAATCAGATGTTTACATTGCTGTCTTTGTTAGTTAAGTGCCTGAGCAAGACACAGTTCCTATAAAAGTTCTAAATGTAAATGACAGTAAAGTAGTATTACTTAAGCATGTAATAATAGTAGCTAAAGCCAGTGGCATAGAGAAAGTAGATGCAGTAGTAAAACATAAATCAGGATATACTAAGAAATGCACACAAAGTAAAAAAGATTGGGATTCTATATTAGGAAATAAGGAGGGTAAACAAAAGCATGGACTAATAAGTTTATTAGAGGAATACTAAAATACAATTGTAGGTGAAGGTGATTCTAATGGATGCACAAACAAGGTGAAACACAAAATAGTGTTAACTCTCCCACAGATCGACCTCATAACCATTTTGTGCTTGTCATAGTTTTTATGTTATAACTTTTAAAATTAGTAAGCATATCTTCTTGAAATGTTGCATATTTTCAGTAAACATTACAAGGTTTTCATACACAAAATATCAGATTTTTTTAAGTAATATTTTTCTCATGCCTTTTTTTCTTTTCAAATGTTGACTATCCAACATGCAAAGTAATTTTGATTTTAAGATTAAAAATACTTTTATGCAAATTTCATGTGCAAAATCTTTATAACCTCCAGATAATTATTACAAATTTTTTAGGAAAAAACTTTATAGTTTATCTGTTATTTTTACTATTGTATCTCTGTATGGGTTTGGTCAATTTAACCAACTTCGTAACCACCATAAAAATTAGGAAATAAATATTTTTTTCGTTCTAGAACGACTACAAATTATAACACAAAAACACAAATGTTTAGTCTAAATACCTTAAATCTTATAATATTACACATTTATATATATTTATTATTTTTATTATACTAACCTTTTCAGCTGTGCCTGGCTAACATTACAAAAGTTGGAATGACACAACACACATGCACTCATGTTAACCTTATCCAAGAATATAAAACTGGCCTTTACAAAGTGACCTGTCTTGGCTGCATTTTAGGGGACTAGTATTTTGTAAAATACAATCACATTTCAGTTATAATACATTAAATATGTATATACATTATTACTATTTAGAAATAAGTTCTTAAACATATTTTTCTTAAAACATAGAACAGTAAATAAAGAAGCATAGTAAAGAATTATCTCTTCTACTTACGAACTTTATACTCAGTTGCTGCTTGATATGGGTTACTAAGCCTTTTAAAATTTCACACGTGGAGGATATGAAATGAAGTAATTTTACTTAGGTTTTATATCTACATTTGAATAACTAAAAAACCATAAATTACTATATCAATATCATAGAATTCCACTATAATTTACCAAGTTTAGTAACTAAGCTATATTTGGGTTTAAAAAAATATGAAATTTTGAGTTTATTAAAGTTTTACCTTATCAGTTGGAATCTTGTATAAAAAGAAAGAGTTCTGTATCCTTATATTTGACAAAGGCTGAGAAAGCCAATAGGAAGACATTCTGAGCTTTCGATTGGTTATTCACATGTCATATACAGAAGTAGGTGTACATAAGCATTTCCAAAAATGGAAAGAAGTGAGCATGACCACTGTGTTTGAGTCAGTAAAGATAGAGATATCTCAACAAATAGAAAAGATAGGAACTTCTTATTTTATATTATAGCTTGTCAATATAGTTAATTTAAGTTCTAAATTCATAAGAAACTATACTTTGTATTCAGACATCATAAACATCTAATTTGAACCAATGCTGCATTAAATCTCTCAACACAGGCTCAATCAATCTGACTGACCACATCACATGACCTATTTTTACTCATTTAGTCTTTATATATAGTCTTTAATACTTTTAACTTTCAATATAGTGTGTATATATCTTCACAAAATTCACATACAAAAGATCATATTTTTTGGTGAAGTATTTTTAATAAAATAAAATAAAAATTTGTCCAAGAATATATTGAGTATTTGTTTTGAATAATCTGTGTGAAAAGTAATTTTCATGTTAAAATTAAAAATACTTCTCCTCATCCCTAAAACCTCCTAAATGCATTTCAAACGTTTTTTTTTTTTTCAGTAAAACTTTATAGTTTATCTGGTATTTTCTCTAAACAGAATTGGTCAATTTGACTGACCTCATAGCCACCAACAAAAAATAAAAAAAATAAAGAAAAACCAAAATAATTCTAAATTACCCTATTTTTTCTTTCTAGAATGATTTCAAATTGTAACACGAAACTACATTTGTTTATCCTAAGTAGCTCTAACTTCATAAAAGTATATATCTATTTATAATTAAATTTTATTGTTTTATTGCCCTTTGAACTGTGTCTAACTACTATTCACACCATTATATGTTGTAAATCACTCAGTGAACATGTAGCTCACATTACACTAATGAAGTACATTATCCACAAGCTACTACGAGCTGCTCTCGGATGTGCCTCATGAAACATTTTTATTATAATATTATTATTGTTTATTTTACCTAATCTAATCTTAACTAACCTAAAATGATCCCTGTTTTTACATTTTAGTTACTTTTATAATCATACATAAATAATAAATAAGTAAAACAAGAAATAAGATACTTAACCAATCTTCTTTTTTCTTGCTGTCGATTGTCGAAGAGAGTTAACCCTAATTATTCTATAACTAATGATAGTAATGTACTTAATATATTTTGATTTAATTAAATAATGCACCAAAGAATATAGACTAATAACATAGACAAAAAGTAGACAAATTCCCTTACCTCTCAAGCTAGTTGTTAACTTTCTCACAGGAAGGATGTTGGTACTCTGAGTGAAATTGACATTTAATCATTCAGAACATAATGTTATAAAATACGTCATTTGATAGTTGAAAACCTT
>NW_013669406.1:55574-57170 GCF_000517525.1 Limulus polyphemus
CTAACAGAAGTAGTGATGACAGAGGAGCATAGAAAAAAAAAAAAAAACGGGCATATAAGCCCACATATTTTGAGATTAACTCAGTGAACAGATCAAACTGGCAAGATAAAAACAGAAGCAATGCAACCGAATGAAACAGAAAATGTTAAATGTTTCCACTGCTGCAGGTAAAGCCACATTGTTAAAGACTGTTTCAAGAAAGAAAACAAGCAAGCACAGTACTTTAACTGCAGATTAAAAGGCCATATATACCATGATTGTAGGTGTCCACAGTTGGAGATTTTGTAAAACACCTAGGTCTAAAACCTTATATATCCAGCAGAAGAACAAAATGTAGGAGATTAAACACAAAACAAAAAACATGTAATTCCAACCAGAATTAAAAAGGAACTAGAAGTAATTCTAGCAGTAGTAGTAAGTAGAGTGAGTGTACGTATGGTTAATGATATTTTGCCAGATAGAAGACATAGCATGTTGGTTATTAACACTATAGTGTATGAATCACTTGTAATGTTTACTGACAATAAGCCAAATTTTGTGAAATTATGCAAACATTATAAAAAGTTATAGCATGACTACTCTCATGGTTACATTGGTCGTTATGAGCCGGGTGAATTCCACCCATCCCTTAGTTAAACTTAATAGACACAGGCATTAAATCTTCTCTGCTAAATGTAGATCTGGTGAAAAAATATCCAACATTATTAGACAATGCAGGAAAAGAAGTTTCAAAAAGTATTTTAACTTTTATTACAGTATATCCTGTAACATTAGATTCAAAACTTGAACATTCGTTTTACATCTGAAAGCAGATACTTAGAAACAAAAGGAATATCAGGGTAAGATTTTTTTATTACCAGAGCTATGCATAGAAATGGAGTTCTTAAGTTTTGAAGGTGTTATTCCTTTAGACTTACATGCTAAGGTCAAAACTGATAACTTCATGTCGACTCAAACATGCAGTCAAATGCCAAACAATTGAAATATGCAAAGTAGTGAAGCTAATCATCAGAATTCAAAACTCGGGGTTCTAATCAACCTGAACTCCTGGGTCCTGTACGGATAAGAATTTGTCCATAATAAGGAGATCAACTCCATCCAAAACCAGTGGAACTAGGAAAGGATCATCCAGTCCATGGTAGGAAAGATGTCCTCTACCATTCACCTCAGGCTCAGGAACCAGAAGGGAAGGTGCACATCCAACATAACCAACACCTGTTACCCTGGGAACTGACATCTGGATGATGGTAGGAAGGTGGAATGCAATGTGGAGGTTCAACCTAATCCAAGACTATGTGGTAGAAAAGGGTCCCAGCCAACTCACATGTGAGGACTTATCTTGGCTGGTCCCACTCTAATCCAACACCATATCTCCCAGGAACCACCTTCCAGGTGGCAGTAGGATGAGGGGTCCTAGTCAGAGGAGTGAACTGAATTATGGTGGATCATCTCCTGTCCATGACCAGATGGTGCCAGGTATTCCACAATGAGGCCATACTAGGAGGAGGGTTCTACACCATCTACAATGGCAGAACACCACCACCCTACTCTCAACTGAGTGGTATTGAGCATGCAGAAGGAAAACTTTATGGTCCA
>NW_013669406.1:58170-62635 GCF_000517525.1 Limulus polyphemus
GCAGTAAAGGATACCCGTGGCGATAGGGTTAAACATACCACGAGACACAAATTCCAATATTTAGGTGTTTTTTTTTATTTACTTTTAAGTTAAGAAGTTAACTAATGTATAATACTAAAATATGAATTATAATCTTCAATTTGATACCAAACTTATTGAATAAATTCATAAAATAGTAGTTGAATAAAATTTTGAATGCGAGTCAACAAACGTGATGACATGGCTTTTGACCAGTGTTGATAGGGTTAATAGTAAAGACCAAGTATCCGTACACAGCTATTTCAAATCATCAACATATCTACCTAAAGATGACTGAAAATGATACTATGTAATGTACTGAAGGTATAATCAGAGAATGTAGTCCAAATTCAGAAATATATTCAGAACCAGTATTATTATGTAATTACATAATATTTGCAGGAATTCAGGATATTGGAACTAGGTAAAGGAAAATAACTACAAAACATCTGTTTTACTTTTACAGGACTCAGATACCTGGTACCTAATTACATAGTATAAAAAATGAGATAACTCTAACTATAGTATGTTCCCAAGCCATCTTGTACACCAAGTTGATTATCAGTCAAGAGTGATAAAACTGAAATGTAGTGGTTTTTTTCAGTAAAACTTTATAGCTTATCTGGTATTTTCAGCACATGGACAAGTGTTAGTTTACCATCAAGCTTTAGAAGTAAGACCAGGTTTACAGTTTCAGAATTAAACATAAAGTACCAACTATAAAATAATTTATGTCAAATGAAAAAAAAGAAATTAATCAATGAATTAGAGTCCAATGTAGAGGTATCAGCACTTAAGGTTATATTGAAAGAAACTCAATATTTACCTCCAGATAGATCAGGATTATATTCACTCAATGTGTGAACAACTTACCTCAATATTGATGACACTATACTAATCATATCAATAAGCATACTATTCTACCAATCACAGGACAAGTTAGCAGCCCTCAAGATAAGGAGACTTGATGGTCAAGCAAGATTATGAAAGAAAGTTAATGCCAAGAAAAGTGACAAAAAAGCCTTACCTATTAAGAAAGTGGAATAGTAGAACTAAATGATGTAGATAAACAAAATTAAAATAGGTTATAAAGAAATTGCTTAGCCAATTGAAAACATTTAAGGAATATTAACCCAACTGATGAAGATAACTAATTATTAAGTTATACAAGTTCAAAATTATGATATAAATCAGTGGGGTCTAGATAAAATTGGCAATTAGGCAATGTTCAGAACCAAGAATTTTGAGAGATGAGTGAGAAGTGGAGAGAAAATGACCTAACAATGATAATAAACATTATAAGAATAGAATGAGTAGAGATTAGGTGAGGGGAGAGAAATCAAAGGCATGAGAATTCACCAAAATTATTAGAAAAATAAAAATAGACATAAAAAAAAAGAATATATATAGGATAGTGAGTTGATTCGTAGTTTTATTAAGCAATTATGATGAAATATAAGAAGTAATTGTTTAAATAGTCATTATGTGTTGATTTGGAGTTTTATCTAATAACTATGTTAAGAGCCTATCAATGTATGTAATAATAGCACACAAGGTTAATTTTTGTGTAAAAAATTGAAACATTGATGTTCAAAATTTATCAGGAGCTAATGATATATGAGGGTTGAATGGAAGCTGAGACTTGTGGAGACTTCACAAGACTGATTGAAAATTTTCAACAAAAAGAATTTTTTTTAAAGGGGAAGGAGTAAAACAAGTACATATAGGAAACAGAAAGTTGAAACTAATATTGAACAGAATATTAATTGAAGTTAACTAAAAGTATACAGTGAGAATATTTCAGTTTACCTTTTTTAATATTCTCCTTACAGACTTGTGGAATCAGGAAACATTAGTTATAAGAAATGAGAACATAAGATCCATTAAGCAACCACTTTCCCACTTACAGTGACAACAGCACAATGTATTCAGATATAAGCATCAAAAGCCCAAGTACTGGGTTATAGCAGAATTATATCATCTAATGCATTATCAGTGTAATCAAGAATAATTTTCTAATTTAAGGAAATCATGGTAGTTTTATATGATAATCTTAGTACACATAACACAAAGTGCTTTTGATATTATTATTTATTCTCTAAAAGCTATGATAAAAAATACCTTTGCATATAAAACCCTACAGTATGATGGTGTAGTCTCTGTCTTTGAATTTCCTGCATGCGTCTCTGTGCCTAGAAAAAAACAATTATCAGTGATCATTTTTATAAAAAATCAACATATATATATATTTCTTACATTTAAAGCATAAATAAACAAAAATAATTCAAATCTTTAATAAGTCATCAAAGTTTCATCACTACAAGAAAACATACAGGTAATTCTTTAAATTTGGAAGACTTAAATATATCGAGCTTACAACAGCGGTTTTTTTTCTTACAGACATGTTCAGGAGGAAATTTGTTTTAAAGCTTTCTCTCTACATGTTTAATTTTACAAAATTATAGGTAAAAAGAAAGGATACACAGAAAAAGCTTAGAATTTGTTAAATTAGCCTTAATAATCACAAAAAATATGCTTCAAAATGTGCTTTGTTTACAGATCTATTAACATGAGACAAATGCCATTTTCTTTAAAACTGTATGGTGAAGTTTCTAAAATATGGCAACTCTAATGAAAAGGCTAACAAAAGAAAACTGAGCCTTGCCAAGTTACTGAAATGTTATTAAATCTTTGATTACCATTAGTCTTTAACAAGGCATTTATAAATTAAGAAATAATTTATGTCACAAAATGCTCTTGTATTCTGATGATTCTATTTTACGTTTGTAATTTTTTAAGTCTCAAAAAACAAAGAGAAGTTACATTTAAGTAGCAGGTTCAACACTAATAACCAAAGGATTAATGCTTCTATCATAACAGTCATAAAATCACAACTCATAGTTACTAAATGTCCTGTTACTAAATAAAATCTCTAAGGCAGTGGTTTCCAACTGCTGGCTCACTGAAACATGTATTGAATGGGAAGAAAAAGAAATTGTTGTTGTTATTTGTTATTAAGCCAAAGCTTCACAAAGGGCTATCTGTGCTCTGCCCACCATGGGTATCAAAAAGCAGTATAAGAGAAAAAGAAATAAAAAATACATCTTTTAAAATATGTGATTTTCAAGAAGTTTACAATTTTTTGCAGTTATGTTAGGAATAGGCAAAAAGTTTTGTTTCCTTCTTAGTTTGTTGCAAAATATATGAGTCTCATAACTTGCACATCAAATCTTCTAGAAAAAGCTAGATTATAAAACAACACCATAGCCCTATATATTCCTGATGATCCAAAAGCTTTTATAAAAATGTGCTAGTTCATAAAGTGAAAACGATTGGGAATCACTGCTCTAAAGAATTAATAAATACTGAATCCTATTATAGTGTTATCAGCAATATAAACATTTAAAATCATGAATTACTGAAAAAGTGAAATAATAATAAAGTTATTGTATAAACAGATTAAATGCTGACATTTAAATACTTTGATAGAATACAAGTCAATAAGGAATCTGTTATAATAAAACTTTACTACCTAAAAATTCCTGCAAAAGAGTAATAACATTACCATTGCTAGACAATTTGTTTCGATTACCATAAATAATATGAAAGACTATAAAATAGAATATCAACAAAATTGTTAAGTAATTTTCTTACCCAGATTAAAGTTACTGTAATGAAAATTCTATTAAAAAACTTTCATCAACACAAACTGGCTAAAAAAACATAAAATGCACTGTAATAGTTTACTTTATTAGTTCAACTTAAGAAAATTTTACTAATACTATACAGTGCATCTGATAACTATAAACAGAGAAATCCAATGACCACATGTTCTGAAAAATCTGTAAATGAATGCATAACTTAAGAAAAACTTAAATTCTCAGCTTTTATGATTTCAGTTATTACTAGACCACCATGACTTGTTAGGTCAACCACTATTCAGAGATTATGAAGAATTCAATCTAATTTCAATATTGCACCGAAATGAAGGTTTATTTTGAGATAATTTAATTAAATATTTCCATCCATTCATGTTATTCATGATTCAAGAAAAGATATTTGATTGGGAGTAAAAGGAAAGACCATTTCATTTTTTCAAAAAAGTGAAGTTAGAAGTTTCGTAAAGAGTGAGAATGGTACTGTGAATGATTTTTTGACTGAGAAAAGAAGCAAACAAACAAACAGAGTTTTTAGTAGTATACAGATAGATTCTACAAGATCTTGTTTTTGTCATCTTACGCCTTTTAATGAAGGTGGGAACATTGACAGGGAAATAATATAATAACCAATGCTCGGCAAGGAGGTTTTCATTTATAAAATTTTGTTGTTGTTCTCGACTTGTTTTTATTTTATCCGTAGTTACTATTTGTAAATAGTCAATAATATTGTAGGTCCATTTTATTGTTGTTCTTTCTACGTGCCGTTATAACACTATTTTCATCTCATC
>NW_013669406.1:63635-68212 GCF_000517525.1 Limulus polyphemus
TAGATATATATATATATATATATATATATATATATATATATACACACACACACACATTACAGAACTTACGTTCACAATATTCCTTACATATATTCTTCTGTATTTATTTTACCGATTTGTATTCCTAAAATACTTTCTGCTTAAAAACTATACCAAAAAATATATTTATACTAAAACAATCTGTCAAGCATGACATTTTACCAGCACCATTTTTCCTTTGATTTTTTTATGACTACTTACTATTTAAAAAGGTTTCAATGCTAGCTTACCTGCCAAAAGTGATGATGAGCTGGGTTAAACCTTGCCAGTCCTGGGGGGTACAAATGAGCTTGGGAAGCTAAATGTATATCCTGAGTAATATGAGCTAAGGCAGGGCTGAAGAAATTTGAGAAAGTTGGGGGATGGACGGGGTTGGCTGTGGGGTGGGGCGAAGGTGCGTGAACAGCGGCTGTAGCCATGTAAGCCAGATGAGGGCTTGGTGCTGCTGAAAGAAATAAAAATGCAATTAATCACTCATGACTTGTACAAACAAACTCACATAATATTGAGAAAACTAGCAATGCATACAAATATAAATTTGCAAAACTTATTAAAAATACTACAATATGACTATGAATACATATATATCTGATTTTTTAAGGGAAAACTCATTTTTCTACCAAATTAGCAATTAAATATTCTAGCACATGAATGGATTGTAATGTTTCATCCATTTACTCATTTTTGCCAATACAGTAATACCCTGTTTAGTGTTATTAGCCTTCAATCTTGTTTGGTTACAGAGTCATCAAACAGAAAATCAGACCCCTCCTGCCATGCCCATCTATCACATCTTTCAAGATTTATCAATACATGTAGTTCTCTCTTACGTTTACAATTATATTAGTTATGGCCAACAGACAGACAAGGTTTTCGTAGATTAAATGACATATTATACTACATTGTTTTCTCTACAGAGATTTGTAGATTGCTTCCTAAGAAAACTTTTTTCCCCACAGGATTGATATTGTTCAGACGGATGATATTTTAACGGTTTATATTACGTCACTAGAAATGTCAGAAAAACTGTGGTAGTTATGGGACATTATATGCTTTTTGGATGTTCTTATTCTATGTTCTTTGTTGCATTATTTTATTAAATAAAAATTATTCAGTGCACTACTACCATTAGCAAAAAAAAGTAATGTTCAGAGAGTTGTGGATTTTCATAATTTTTTTTTTCTCTTTCGTGAAAAAAAAATTTTTTCAATGGCTCTATAATGAATCAGCTTAAAGCAGTGTGGCACCAAGCAGGGTCTTACTGTACATTTATCAATTCATGCACAACAACACAGTGACATTATCTAGGTGTTAATAACAATCTGCCAAACCACAAGATGTAAAAAAAGATAATGTATAAATAAACTTGCAGAGTACAAGGGCAAGACATTCATCAAAATATTATTTTATAACTTAAATAGATTGTAACAATAAAACTATAAAGCACAAAACAAAATTTACATGTAAAAGTGCCTATTTGTTTTTAAGCAATACAAAAAAACAAAACATTCTAAATTTGTTTTATAACTACAAACCAATACTATGCACTTAAAGTTTTATAGATTTAAGTTATAGAACACTTGCTTTTTTTTCTTATCAAGAAGACCCAGGTTTGAATCCTGTCTGCTACCACCACAAAAATAGTCCTTTTAAGGACATTTCTGAAAACAGCAGCAAATTAGCAGCCACAACGTAGGACTAAAACTAGTTAGTAATTCATAATTGATAAATAAAAAAGTAACTAATTAATCATTAGATTTAGAGGCTGCTAATCATGAGAATTTATATTCAATTGCCACAACCATATCACAAGTACTTAGACCCTTTTATCAGTACTCCAATATGTCAACCACTAAGTTATGCATGGTCTGCTACTAAGTCTTATTATCTTGTTAAATACCTTTTTAACAACACATTAAAACTTACAAGGATAAATATGGCTTTGAGAACAATGTGGAGGGGGTACTCGTTGACCAGGCATAAAACAATTTCCATGTGCCCGACAACTTTCTGCTGAAAGTATAGAGACCTGTGAAAAGAAATTAGTGCTACATTTCAATTCACAATAATTATTTATAATAACCTTTTTATAAACATTTGTTTTGCATTCAGCATGTGGCATACTGTATAATGTATGATACCTCAAACAGTCTACCAAATTCCAAAATAACAGTTAACATCTACTTCAAGTATCTCCTTAAAAATCTGTATCTGAATGCACAACTTCTCACTATTTATGTTTTCAGTTGTTATATAACTTTTACAAACATTTTTCTACACATACTTTTCTCCAAGTTTAAACAATACTTTCTTATCAAAGTTTATTCTAACAATACTGCCATATTCAAAAGTTATGGCCAGTGCGTAAAATTGATCTTTGGCAAAACAGCAGAAATAAAGCTCTCATTTATAGTTAGATATGTGCACATAATATACCATAAAATTTTCTTTAATATCTTTTATTTAAGGTATCTTAACCATAAACAATACATTTTGAAGAAATCACACTATTTTGCAGCTCTAAGTATAAATTTATAACTTGTAAGCCTAATGTTACCAGAGGGTTCAATCTACAATGTATGCTTCATTGAATAATAATTGTAACCATTCATCTGAATAACTGAAACTCATGCCCTAATAATCACATTCTAAGTGACAGAAGACACAAGTTATTGAGAAAAATTGGTAAGGAATACATACCACATTGATGTTGATGACAAAGTGCATACAATGTATTAAGATCAGAGGAAAGGAATGGATATTATATTAAGACAGATGGATTGAGTACAAGCATATCATATTTTCAAAGAATATTATTGTCTAACAAATTTTTATTATTAGCATGATCTGTACATACTTAAATTTAATATATTCATATATGAGGATATATTTCTTCAAATTTGTTCATCAAATAAAATAATATTTTCTGCTGATTATATTTGCTCTTGATTGTAATTGAGGGACAGAACTGTCCATGTAGTTACTTTTATTAAAAGTATTGATTGTAATGTTTCATTACTTTTTTAAGTTTTGTTTTTTGGTACTGTACTTTCATTATAAAGCTTGTTTTGCTTTGTTATTTTAGTATATGTGTTTAGGTTTGTTTGTTTGAAATTAATCACAAAGCTACACAATGGGCTATCTGTGCTCTGCCCACAACAGGTATAAATACCCAGTTTCTAGCATTATAAGTCTGCAGACATACCACTGTGCCACTGGGGGGCATGTAATTGGGACCAATCTAAATCTCTTAAGCTAATCAAACCTCGTGGGTTTATGGCCAAAAATATCATTAAAAGTGATGGTACCCAAAAAAATGCATTATAATCTTTATAAGTAGACACATAAGAAAGGTACATTTAATTAGCTATACTGATGGCCAGACTGTTTTTTTAGTTTTACTCTAAGTACATAACTTACTCTGATTGAAAGTTATTATTATTTACAATATAGTCAATATAAAAAGTTTCTCATTAACAGCAGTACAGGAAAGAGAAAGCTCATTTGATCATGAAGATACATTTTTGGCATTTTACATTTTCATAAAATTAGTATTACACATTCTTTCTGCAAAGTGTAATTAACCCCATATCTTAGGGTAAAAACAAATTATTCATTAAGAGTTTGTTATATTTTAATAGATCATCTCTTAAGATCTAAAAAAATTCCTGCTCAAAAATTTCTGAAGTTCTATTTATGCATAGGACTCACTTTGTTTAAATGTTCAAATTATTTAAAATAGCATGAAACATTTAAAAATGAAAATATTCAAAACTTGTCATGTTATGAAAATATTTTAATTGATTCAATTTTAGTAACAGTAAACAAATGACAATGTTGTTTAAAGTGTTCTTTTTATTGGTTGAGAATCACAATTTTTTAATCTATAAATGACATAATGGCTGTTTGAAAAGTGCAATAACTCTATTCCAAAATATTAACAATGATAATAGGTCCTCAAAATGCAGTTAGAAACAAAAATTGCTGAAGTTGTAATATAAAGGTGCTTTCTGAGGGTAATGCACATGAATTTGTATTTTGAAGTCTTATTTTTGCAGTGTATTATAAAACATGCACAGGAGAAAAATAAATTATCCTCATACAGAATGAAGTAATAACAATAACTGAGAAGTGGGTAGAATTAAATTTGTGGAAGTTTTGCAGCATTTGAATGTTTAATGTGACAAGATGATATAGAATATTACCTTCAGTATTAAAATGAAAAATTGGCACTAATGTGTTAATCAAAGATTTATTTTTGTGTTTTTGTCACTAATATTACAGCAGGCTTTAAAATGTTTATAAAATAGCCAAACTACAAACAATAATAAGCAAGAAAGGAGAAACCCTATAGTTTTTAAGACATATCTATCAGTTTTCTCACTGGAGTTCTTCCACAATTCTCAAAATAACAGGCTCCTGGATGGTGACTAGGGTTTGGTCTATTGGAGGGAAGGGAGCCAGAGGCAGTACTGGAAGATGGATGGCCTGAGTGAGCATGAACACCACGGTGGCTATGTCCTGATCTACCTGATGAC
>NW_013669406.1:68887-74294 GCF_000517525.1 Limulus polyphemus
AAATTATGTTTGAAATTATGAACATTGCTCAACATCATGAAAATTAAACCTTATTTTCAATAAGCAATCCTGAAAAATATTTGGGGGTGCTTAACTTTTTTCCAGGTGTATATATGTATCATTGAGTAATATTTACACACTAGGAATATAAAAGATAGCATGTGATTATGTCTTTTTCCCACAAATCATTGAAACATACAGAAACAGGAAAAACAAACCCTGATTCACAGTTTTGGTCATTAAATAATAAATGCCTCTTTTTTTGTACAACTGAATATTATGCTATGCAATAATATTTTATCAGACTATCAATTATAATAAATGTAAAAACGTTTTTTGACATTATGGCAACCACAAGTATCAATAATACATATTTTTAAATAAAGCTTAAAAAGGATATGCAAAAGACAAACTTTTCAAAAAATGAGAATCATCTCCATTCTTAGACACTCACTGAGGCATTAATAATTTGAGTGGTAGAACAGGTCATAGTCCAGGAAAAATTGATTTTGTTTCAGTCAGATCAGTGGTGCTCAAACTTCTTTATTCGAGAACCATCTCAATATTTTTTATCTCAGCAGATCACAACATGACCTATACACTATGCTGTCACTTCCTTTCCCTAATTATGCAAACTTTCTAAAGAAGAAACTACTTGAAGGAAGCCTACAGCCCACAGCTTGGGAACTTCTGTGTCAGATGATTTAATGTCTGTTACTCATTTTGTGAACATATTTTACAAGTTTAAAGGACATTCTAAAACCTGTTGCACATGGAATTTTGATAAGCACACAAGTTAGAATAAATGAATTACAACATAAGAGGTACTGAAAAATAAATAATTTGAGTTTAAAAGTTTCAAGCAAGATGATTTTGATAATACTAATCACTTGATTACAATGTATCCTGTAACAAAACAGATTAATAAATCATGTTAGGAGGATTTTCTGTACTTACAAAATATGTTACAGTGAATATGTAAGGTTGTATGAAGTACATGCGACATGCTCAGAATGCAGTACATTTTAATAGCCCAGTGGAAGATAAGAACTGCTGTAGAAATCTCTCAAAGAAAGTAATGTATTAAAAGACAACCACCATTGAAGTTGCTAATCTTTCAACTTAGAGCAAATTTTACAAGGCACATGCCAAGAACAGGTCTCCAAGAGTTCAACAGTAAATAGTTACTTAGAGAAATGCTTAAAGATATTATGCCAGAAATCATACTACAGTTTCTTAAATTATATGGATTTGTAGTGTGAGTTTACAAACATTATAGATAATAGATTTATAGTGTGGGACAGATACAAGTATATCTTTGCCTCCTAAGCATACATTAATTTTTTAATCAAAACATTTGTAAGTTATCCTAGAAACAAAGAAGGCTTACCAAAATGAAAACAGGAGGAAGAATGGCCACTGGTATGAATTGGTGAATGTGTGTTACATATTCTCTTAAAGTATATTTTTACTTTGTGTAAGTTGCTGTAAGCTTGAAATAACTTATGTTGAAAGTATAAGTGTTTGGTGTTTTCTTATAGTAAAGCCACATCGGGCTATCTGCTGTGTCCACTGATAGAAATCGAACCCCTGATTCTAATGTTGTAAATCTAAAGACTTATCACTGTCCCACCAGGGGACAAAAGTATAAGTATAGAGAAGAAAATGAAACTAATATTAAAACAAACCAATATTTCAATATGACGTACTGCACATGTACCTGATTTCAATAAAACTCAAGAATGAGGAAAAAAAAAAAGAAGGAAGAAACCACAAATTTAGAAGGGCAGATAAAAATAATCTAAATACTAAGGAATGAAAGAATGGACATTTTAAAAAAGGTTAGAAAGTAAAACTAAATGCCTTATAATTTTTGTAATATGAATAAAAAAAAGAATGCAGATGTAGAATTAAACAATAACTAAACAATACATGGGAATACACTTCCTGATAAAATACAGATATTTTGAAGAAGGAACACAAAGTAATTAATCATATCAAAGGAATTTAGAGGCACTGGTAAAAGAAAATCAAATGCACAAAATGTTAGATTATGAAAAAAGAATGCAAGTTTATTTACTTTTGTTCTACAACGATAAAAATAAAACGTGTAGATAATTTTTACAGTGTAAAACATTTACTGATTATACTTGTTTAGTATATAACTTCTTTGAATTATTCTTGTTTGCAATATTTAAAAGAGCATGTGATAGGTAATGTGTGTTTGAATTTTAGATTATGCATAAGGGATGAAAAATAATGTGAAATAAAGGTAATGCAAATTCTACAGTTTTAGTGTTGAAATGAATTTAAACTAGGTACTTAATTCTTAAATATTAAAAGCATCTTCTTGTTGTTTTGCTTTCAAGCTGTCAACAATATATGACGTCATAAGGAACATTGGTTTCCCAAAAGTATGGCTCTTATGCAGGAGAGGAACAACCTAGACCATGACAAATGAATTAAGAAGGGGGCCTTATGCCTAGGATCATGTCCAACCTTTGTTATTAGATCCCTCCTATGGGAAACTTCTACAAGTACAGGACAATGCTTTGTACTATGACCATGATTACCTGATATGTCAACACCTGAGATTATACATAGCTTCACAGGTTCTATTATTACAACCCAACTTCATTTATATGTAGATCTTATTAATAGGTGTTCAAGGTGAGGAGGTGCCCTACTGAGAAGAATTCTTTTCTCTGTCTTAATTTTAATCCACATTCCTTTAACCCTGTGTATTTCATGCAGTTTTCTCATTAATTCAGTCTACTTTACTTTGGTTCTGAATTCTACTAAAACGCTTCTTGCTACACCCTACCCTGAAAAGGGTGGCTATGTCATGAAACCAGCTTAGTCAGTGGATCCAGAATTCTAGGAAGTGCATTGGAAATACCAATTAAAGTTAATGAAAAAATAAAAATATTGTTATTTCCATTATGGTTAGAGATACAAGACATGATATGGAGAAGGGATGTCTTAAATGTTATGCAAAGATGTGTAAGCAGAGGTAGGAAAAGGAATGTGCTGAGCCATAATTAACCACCAGATGACATCCTATGTCCACTTATGCAGTACCCTATAGAAGATATATCATGCAGTCCAACATGTGAACAAATCCCAATATGTTCTTGAAATTTTATTTACATGGGATTACTGTCTAATTATCCTTAAAATTCCATTTGCCTATGATTGTCATTTATCAAGACAGATGGAACCCCTAGCACGTAAGTTATTCTTTGTTACCTGCTTGTTTACCATGTAGGCCCTTACCTATATTGTGTATGACAATCCAGGTATTACTATAATGCTCAACTTTCCTGCCTTAGGTTTAGTCTTATGTTTCTTGGCATCTTCCACTTTGAAATCCTTAATGGCTTACTTGCTTTAACACTTACCCTCAAAACATTTTCATGTATTGCTTGCAGGTAGAAGACATTCTAATATCTATGCCCTTGATGCTTTACATATATTGTTTTCTCAGAAGGCTTTATACTTGAACTCATATCACATCTTCCTCCCTAGAACTTGGGCTGCAAGAGACAATAACCTATTGTAGTACCTACCCTGTTTGATACTGATTATATTTTTTGGAAAATATTTTCATGTCAAATCAGGCCTATTTGCTTTTTATCTCATTGGCAGTGGTTGTTTATTCCATGCAACAAATTATGCTCCATGAATCTTACTTTGGCTATGTTGATGAAATGACTCGTGCAGTTGATCTGTCATGTTTACAGTGATGTTCCTGAATGTTTTAAGAAGTGAATTTTGGATTACATCTCACCAGATTCACCATTTGGGAATACCATTGGTATCCCAGCTGTTTCTTTGTTCACTCTAATGTTTCTCTCTTTCTCTTTTTTAATAAACCTTCATCTTTTCATCGATGTGTTCATGGGATGGGATGTTGTTTTAGGTAATTAGCATTATTCTGTTTCCTAAAGATGCCATGGAAAAATCATTGTCATTTCTCCCCATTGTTCAAGGACTTTTCCCAACCCTTTTGTCTTCAAGGACACCAAGATTTTGGGCACTGTTCTAAAGGAGACACCATTAAGATGCAAGGTCCCACTGTAGATGTCACATTTTAGTATGCATCCAGGGGATTACAACATAAAGAGAAGTCACTGTGCCCAAAACAGAAAGGATATCTTTGGAATTAGACATGAAAGATAACATAACAGAAAAACAGTAGACCCCAAGTCTTGTAATACCCTAGAAGGTGGCTGAAGTGTTCCTTGAAATACATTGACTAACCAAGAGAAATAGCTAACTGGGAGGTTAAACGATTGTGTGGAAGAGATAGAGTGGACAAATGGGAAAGAATAATACAAATGTCCATATAGAAATGAAAGTGTATATCAACTTAATGGAGAAGACTAGCAAACACTTTTAATACTCAACAGAAAATTAATTCAGCTAAGGTCAAATCAAAGGGAAACACAGTGGACTGGTAAATTGCCTTTTGGTGGCAAATGAGGTACAACGGATAAAAAAGACTATGCAGAAAAGCATCCTGTATATTCACCTTTATCATCCAATAGCTTTCATGAAGAAATTGACATATTTTATCTTTACGTTTTCAAATGATACGTCTCTTGGTAATACCTGAGCATGACTAGTTTCCAATCCTCTTAATCTATAAAATGTAAGTATACTGGAAAATACAATAGTTGAAAGAAAGAGGTAGAGGATAATGAAATTGAAAGTAAAGACCATACTAAAGGATCTGTTGAGCTCAAGGATTCTATATATACAAACGATCCTAAACAAAGTAGCATGTGTTAACTGAGATGTTGATGAGGAAGGCAAGAGAGGAGGATGAACTGTACTTGTTGGTCATCTCGTACAGTAATTACCGGTAGACAGTCAAGAGACTACAACAGTTATCAACAAGTTAATTTATAACAAATACAAAACATTCTGGGAAAAAAAGCTCTTTCTAGATCATCAGAAATGCTGGGGGAGGAGGAAAATCATTACCATGTAACACACCACAACAAGCTAAAGTATCAAAAAAACGTACAACCCAAGTAGTAATTGAAATAACATCAGTGAGATCCACAGCCTCTCAAAATTGCAAGGTAGAAAGTTTATCCTAACTACAACAATCAGGAGGAGAGTAGCTAATAGTTAACAACAGCACAGAAGAAGAAAGTCTCAAAGTGAGAAATCATAGCAAGCAGGGTAGAAAAGTGACAACGAGTAGAAGAAAAGATCACGTGGAAAATACTACCCAGGGTTCTCACTCAGGTCCCACAGTGAAGGGTCCTGGACTCTTAACCTTTTTTCCAAGAGTCCTATTGAGATTTTCAAGGGTCCCATAAATAGAATTTAATAAACTCAAAAAAAGAAAAGAAAAAAGCACTTCAGTGTTAATTAAAAACTTTTATTACTTTTT
>NW_013669406.1:75355-95796 GCF_000517525.1 Limulus polyphemus
AGCACTTCAGTGTTAATTAAAAACTTTTATTACTTTTTGACAAGTGGAAAACAGCATGTTAATGTTCAATGAAAAACTATATTTACAATTTACACTGCACATTGTTTCCCTTTACGAGTGCAAAGTAATTTTCATGATAAGATTAAAAATAATTTTCTTCATCTGAAAACTTTCAAATATCATTTACATAACCCCTAAAACCTACTAAATAAATATCAAATGTTTTTTTTTTCAGAAAAACTTTATATTTTATCTGTTATTTTCTTTTCCTAATTCTATACAAGGTCAGTTGATTTGACCAACTTCATAACCACCATAAAAATTAGGAAATAATTATTAAATTTTCCCCATTTTCTTTCTAGAATGACTGCAAATTGTAACAGAAAACCACAATTGTTTAACCTAAATAGCTTAAAGCTTGTAACAGTATACATCTATTTATACTTAAATTTTTTTGTTTTATTGCCTTTTGAACCATGTCAAATTACTATTTGTGCCATATAAATTGAAAATCATGTGGCAAACATGCAGCTCACCTTATGTTATCAAATTACATAATGCAAGGACTACTTGCGAGCTTAACTAATAAAACAATATTATTATTAATATTATTGTTGTTTTTGTTTGTTACTAAGCAAAAAGCTACATAATCTATAATCTGTGCCCTTCCCACCACAGATGTCAAAACCCAGTTTCTTGAGGCACAAGTCCACAGACATACCACCAAGTCACTGGGAGGCATTAATATTATTATTTATTTTACTTTACCTAACCTAAAAAGTTTAAAGTTTTACATTTCAGTTACTTTTATAATAGTAAATAAAGAATACACATGAAAAAAAGGAAATGAAGTACTTGGATCTTTTTTGTTTTTGCTCTTGACTGTCAATGAAACTTATTATACTATTTTTTTTATATTACTTGTACTACTGCATTAAATATTTTTCTATTTAATAAAATAATGCACCAAGGAATATAGAATAATAACATGCAAAAAGAAAACATTGATCCATAACTATCACAATTTTCTGGCTTTCTAAGTGTGCGACAGAAGCCATAATAATTCAGTTAAAATTGTTGATGTGTTTCCTGTGGGAATAAAGTTTGAACTGGAAGGAAAATAGACAATTCTCTGTACAGACAACAATATAATATGTCATTTGATAGAGAAAAGCTTTGGCTTTCTATTGGTTATAAATAATAGTCTTAAATGTAAGAGAGAACTATTGGCAAGTTCTGAAAGATGATGTGACAGGTAGGTGTAAAAAAGAGGGGTCTAGTTTTCTATTTTATTGCTCTGTAACTAAATAAGATTGGAGGCTATGTAGGTTATACTTTGCCTGAATGATGAAAACATTATAATCAGTAACTTACATTAAATTTTGCACTTCTTAGATTGGTGGTAAAAAAAAAAAATTAGAGAAGAAGGAAGACACAGATAACAAATGTTACAGTTCTCATACTATGGGAAATTTAATTTCTTTAAATATTTCTATATAAAATTAAGAACTTATAAGTTAAATAATACTAAACTTTGATAATAAAGTAGTTTAATTAAATTTTGAATGTAACTCTGTGAAAAGTTGTGACAAGCAAACTTTGACCTACCCGAGGTGAAAGGATTAATCATATGGTACTTTATTGCTCTGTAGCTAAATAAGACTGACAGCTATGTAGATTATGCTTTGCCTGAATGATGGAAACATTATAATCAGTAATTTACATTAAATTTTGTACTTCTCAGAGGGGTGGTAAAAAACTTTGATCACCCGAGGTGAAAGGATTAATCATATGATATTTTATTGCTCTGTAACTAAATAAGATTGAAGGCTATGTAGATTATGTTTATGGGACCCAGGAGTTGGGGTTAAGTAGAACTCTTCTACCCCACAATAATTAGTCTAAAGAACTTGAGAATAAAGATGTGGAGCAGAAGATGATCCTGCTCAAAGCTTTATCCCCACGTGATGAATTTGAAGGCTACTAATTTCTGGTTTCTAAAAGCATCTGCAATAATCTGAATATCAGGTGAGGGTGGTAGAAATAAGAATTCCTGAACTGTATCTTCTAACATGACACTAGCACCCTCAGGTGTAACATAAATTTAAAACAGAACATACTTGAAAAAAATATGTTATATCAGAACAGTGGAAGTTTCATCAAGATTAATGGTAGCTGACAAATTCAGTTCTTCATGTAATGAAGGAGAACAGGCCTATGGAAGAGAAAGGTTTTATTAAAAATTGTTAGAAAAGTGAGTATCACAATGCAAGTGTCCAAGTGATCATGAAACCCACCCAGGACTTCAACAGACTATTCTCCATGAAAGACCCAGATAATGGCTGACAATTCAGCCACAAGGTCTTCTTGCACACTAGAAGTACACGGTGTGAGTAATGTCTTCAAAGAAATCCAAATATCTGTAGAAGCACTGGAATCAGAGTTAATTTTGACTTCATAATTCAAAACAAGGTTATCAGCATGATTGTTAAAAAAAAATAAACTTTTGGCAGGAAAGTAGGTCTTATGTATGTATGTATGCAACAAGTCATATGGAATGTGTAAGAGTGAAGAATTCTGGATAAATTGATGTTTGCATCAAGCACATTCATCATTTGAAGTCACATCATTGTTGACAGCAGGAAAGCAACACACAAAAAATCAAAGGTTTCAGTATATCAGAGGCAAGTCTAACTAATTAGAATATAATCTTACTGCAAAAGACACATTCAATGAAGAAAAGCAAATTACAATGGTGAAATGTATCTAAAGCAGATTCAAAAGGTTAAGTATGTCATATTGCAAATCATGTGACAAATACAGCCAACATAAGGCCATGGCAGAACAGCTTATATCAGAAATATATTTGAACTTCTTTGGTGTTTTGTAGGTAGTGTGTCACAGAAAATTGATCACTTTTTGGGAAGGATATGTAATAGCCCTTTCTGAAATAAAATATTCATACACTCAGCTCATAAAGATGTGTACAGATCAGGGAATTAGAAGTTCAAAGACAGGGATATCTCTCATACTTAATAAGCACTGGAAAGTAAAGGAATATGGATGAATTTGGGGACTAGGACCTACCAGAAAAAGACCTACAACAAACTGCACCCCAACCATGATAAGCAAAGTGCAGCATCTTATAACAAGTGAGAATCTATGAACACAAAGGTCAGTAATATAAGCCAACAGCATGCTCAGGCAACAACACACAACATAATTAAGGAGGATATGCAACAGGCAATTAGATACAAGTGACTGTACACAAATTACTTCACATTCATTCAATCACTGAGTATCTCAAGTAGCTGGAGAAGAAATGGGTATTCATACTATTCCATATGAAGACAAACTGTCAAGTTGCCATACACAAAAACTATGTATTTCTGTGCAATCAAACTGTTAAAACAAGTGCTTGAAAACTATTATTCTCATATAATAAGTGGATTATGGAAAGCCTGAAAGGAGTGATGTAGCTTGGTTATTAAATCTTCATGGACCCTTTTGCAGTGAAAACTGCATAGCAGGGCTATTATCAAAATGCATGGTCATCAGATATAGCACAAGTAAAGAAACAGCTTTTCAAAAAAATGAAGTAAATGTAGGGACAGCTAATATCAATCCTTCAAAAACATTGCAAACAAGATAATAGGGATGGCATTTGCATCATCAATACATAATAGCACAAGCAAGAGTTAACATATAGAAAAATATACATAACTATTCAGTTACAATAGAGTTTAATTTATCCTATTTCTGCTTGTTAACATTCTACTACACTGTGTGCCTGTGCTATTATGTAGGGATGATTGCATTGTTTTTGAAGGATTGATATTAGCCAACCCTACATTTACTTCCTTTTTTGAAAAGTTTTTCTTTACTTGTTTTTTAATGCAGTATTTGAATAGACATAGGAAGGTTGTATTTATAACGTAGTTCTAAATGCAATGAGGTTCCAACTGTAATACCTAGTTTATCTATTATTGGCTGATAATTCCTCTTTTACCCTGTACTTAAGCTTTTTAAAGGAGCAACAAATTTCTGTAAGAAAACTAACTTCAAAGGGTAATGCTAATATCATTAAGAATTATGATTTTTTTTAAATTACTACAAGTTATTAATAATACTTATAAAAGTGGATACTCCATTTGAAACTATGTTACCTCAGTGAAATTGGTTGAGATCATCAGTTTTGTTTTTTTGAGTTATCATGTAATAAGAAAGAAGAACAAGAAATACAAACTTTTGCAATGTTATATATAGACATTCCCAGAACCTGTAACTCAGTCATTACATTTGCTCTTTCTATTAATTATAAACATGACCAATAGCAATGTTGATGATACTCTCCTTATTTTCTGCCATACTGATCATACCCAATGCTTTCTTGACTATCTTACTTCACAACACCCCTCTATACACTTCACTCCTAACTATTTCCTTCTGGACGTTCTTGTTAATCATGATACTAACAGCTTTTCAACTTCTGTCTATTGTAAAAACACATTTACTGGCCTTTTCACTCAGTTTGACGGTTTATATCCTTCTCTTTCAAATGCAATTTTATTCTCTTGCCTACTAAATAGAGCTTACAAACTTACCTCATCCTATCTACCACTTCACAAAGAAATTACTTCCATACAAAGCGTTCTCTTTTGAAATGGCTACCCTATGCATTTCTTAGAGAAAATAACTTCCTCATTCTTAACTAATTTGTTTGCCAAACCACCTAAGATACCCACTGTACCTAAATTTCCCTTATACACCTGCTTACCATATCTCAGGAGACAGAGCTCCCTAATCACAAAACATTTGAAAAAATTATGTAACTCTAACTATCCCCAAATTGACTTGAAAGTCATTATGAAACCCAACTTCAGACTAAATAATTTTTTGTATTACAAAGATCGTTTGTCGACTGCCCATTGTTCACATCTCGTCTACTTATACATGTGCAGAGACTGTAAGGCCTCCTATATTGGTGAAACCAAACATCACCTTAAAGTACGAACATGTGAAGACATGGGCATATCTATAAAAACTGGAAGAAATGTTACAAACCCTCCCAACTCCACTATCTATCAACACAATACAGAAACAGGACATCTGATTTCTTTCTCCAAGTTTAAACTTCTCTCAACAGCTAAGCATGACAATGAACGTCTTATAAAAGAAACATTATACATAAAAAACTCTTCTCCCTTCCCTAAATAATTCAGTCTTCACTTGATTTAAACCTATTTTAATTTAATTATTTCACTTGTGTCACATTTTTCATTTTCTACTGTTATAATTTGTATATTCAAATTGTTTACTTCTAATGTATATCAAATTTCTGTTGTAATTACAAATATTGTTTGTTTTGTACCTCTAGATTGCTGATGATGGAATTTTGATGATTTCAAAATGTTTAATAAATTATTTTAAATGTTATAAAACAGCACTCTCTTACACTAAAGAAGTAGAAGCATATTTATATAAGACTGAATTGTTTGACATTAGTGTCAATGTTCTAAAACAAATGAAGTTCATTTCTACTAATCAGATGGCATCATTATGATCTTACATTTTTGGTTTCTTAACCTCCTTCAACATTGAGTAAAACACAAGTAGAGGAATTTGCTAATAGATTAATTGTTTAGCTCATTAAACAATTAGATTCAACTAATTAATTAATTAATTATTTTCACAAGAGAATAATTATTTTTTAGCTTGTTTTGAATTTTTTAAAGACATTTTAAAACTACCTTTCATTCAATATGACATACATCTTCAGGTACAATTTAAGATTAAGTTACTTTTTTAATTCTACACTGTTGTACATGAAAATGTAACAATTATGCAATGTAGTACAAAGTCAAAGCTTGGCAGACTCGAGTATGCTCTTCTCACATGCGCTATAGATATCACTCATACAAGTGATGTAAGTATCCAGTATCAAACAAAACTTTCTGCTTGTATGTGGACACATCTTCTCCTTATACAAGTTGATCAATCTATACTAAACTTGGCATGCTAACTTAGAAGTCCAAAAGCAAACTAAATTCAAATAAAACTTTCCAATATAGTAAAAAAATAAAAAAAAATATTTTAGAATAGCCCATATATCATTACACAGTAGCTATTGTAAATAGTTGAGTTTGAACAGAACTCACATAACAAAATTTCTACAAGTCAAAGATTGTAAATAAAACTTTCAGCATTTTGGCTTGTTTCCTATAATAACCAAAATATACAGTAATAAAATATCCAGCTATAATGTAGAGAATAAAGATATTGCTGTTATTTAAGTTTCCCACTCTTTTCTGATTTACGCCATTTACTTTCAGTTTATACTGGGGTTAGAATAAGAGCTTAAGCCTGAATTAAAGAAGTATTTCATAATTAAAATATTTTTTAGGAACTTTCTTGCATCTTGATGTAGAATATAGTTCTCTGCAGAAGCAAAATTCAAGATTATTATTAAATTTAATGCATTAAATGTACCAAATTCAGACAGTAGAAATCTTAACCACACCTCTACTGTGAACTGGGCTGCTTTTAACAAGAAATGACACAACTGCTTTGCCATTTCTACCAAGTTTCTTGATTTGACTTCTACCCTTCCTCACTTCTGATCCACTTTCCCTGTCTTAAAACAGGTTTCTTTGAGAATGAATGCCACTGAAAATCCTTGCTTTAATTGATAATCCATGAACAATTGAGCATTCATTACATCAATTAGTGTCATGTAAAGTTATCAGTTAATGAAAATGTTGATTAAATTTAATGTTGAAAAAATTAAGTAGCAAATTGCATACCCAGCTCTGTCCTTGGGATACGTCCAACAGATACAGTGAAAGTCTACAATTAAAAGTGAACTCTCAGTCCACAATGGACTTTCTTTTTGAAGCTCTTATAATGGACTTTAAATGTCTTATTATAAACATTATGCAGGTTATTTTAAAGAGACTACATTCCTTCATCTTTTTTCTCTGGAAAATGTGGAAAACATGTACAACTTGGTTAAAATTGAGCAAAATCTCTTGTAGGTTGACAGATGCAGCCTATGTAAAGCAAATTTTACGAAATAAAATATTTGTTTTTTGACAATAGCTACTGAAATTTAAAAAATCCAAGGACAAATACAGTAGCAGTGAGTCATTATTAGTGAGTGAACTGTTTCGTAACAGTACTGAAATTACAAAATATGCTTTATGTATTGTAGATATTTATTAGGCTTAAACTAAATTTATCACTGTTGGTTTGCAGTGACACACAGTATAATCATATAAAGAAATATTTTTTTCTTATTTACTGCATTACTGTCACTGTGATAGTATGTACAATGTTTCAAGAGTAATATTCAAGCCATTTTCAATTCAGTAATTCTAGAACACCAAAATTATAGGGTTTTTTTTGCCCACTTGATATTGTGTAGTAGAATTGGGTGATTAACTTAAATGAAATTTAAACATTTAAGTTGTTAAATACTGTTTTTGAAGCTGTGAACCAAATGTCTGCATAAAATAATGTTGAATATTACATAAATGGTGATTACAAGAGTACAAGATCAGTTATGAATTGTCTCATTTCTGCAGTTTATTCATTTGGAATTTTTTTTTTACCTTAAAAATAATTAAGTATTCATGAAACTACAATGGATTTCCTCCAAATTGTAAAGTAACACTTATGTTTATGATAGTGATACACAGAAAGTGTTACACTTTTCATTTTAAATGTAAAGCATCAGTGACTGCCTGTAAATTTACTAACATTTTTTCAGTTGCAGTTATTTTTATATCGTGAATATTATTGCAGTTCCATTTGTTTGGAGGCTGTAATTTAATGTAACATATGTTACTTTGGTAAAAAACAGTATACATGTATCAGCAAGAATAACAACTGAAACTTGCTTAAATCAGTGAATACAGAATGTAGAATTGCAGTGTAAATATAATGAACATAAAGTAGTAAAGTTTGCATTTTTTATGTGTTATCAGTTAATTTTTTATAGGTAAAAATCTAAACAATTAATAAATACACAACATTTGACATAAACTATTTTTAATGCTTTTTCTTGTTAAAAAATGTTTTGCAAAAACATTTTTTATGAGTAAATAGTGAAATTTGTACAGTGTAACAACTTTATAAAACATGATACAATTGACAATTTTAAACTAACACATCAGTTATGCTTACTCAAACTCAAGAAAAGACTTGAAGATCAAAGTAAAACCTAGGAGAAAAAGTAAAAAGTCTTAACTCTATCATTTGTTTTCATAGCAATGATAGTTACTACTGCAAATGTAGAACACTGATGCCAGAAGTTTCAATCATGATGGCATCAACAAAATCTAGAATAACTAGAATCACATCTTTAGCAGAATGCAAGACATAAAGTATTTAAATTGTACAAAAATAATTAAGCTTGAACACAAAACCAAATCAATTAAGTCATTCAGAAAATACTATTTTTTAATTCAGTTAAAGAGGAGCTCATTTGGGTTAAAAAGAAATTTGTAAAAGGTAATGTAATTAAAACACACATGACAGTAGAAACATATCACATGTACATGAGAAATTACCTGTTCATTGCAGGAGTTTGTAGGTTGTTTCTAACTCTCCGAGATGAAGAAGGGGAATTTAAATGTACCATTTCATCATCTGAATGTGTTAAGTCAATTACAACAGGTCTACTGGAAGGTTGCTTTCTACTTCTACATTTTGTAAAAGCTGGAGCACCAGAATCAGGCGATGGTCTAAAGTTGTTTCCAGCACCTTCCACTAATGGCTGAGTGTCTCCCTCAACTATTTCCTTTGTGTTAGACCTATTAGTAAACACATATTTTATAAGAACAGTTTTCTTCAATTAGCTTTAAATTACTTGATTTGAAACATCTTCAAAAATTGAAGATTAAATATTTATAAGAATATTTTTGGGTGTGTTTGTGTACAAACATATTTGCTGAAAACAGTTTTACCAGAAATTGATTAGTTAAGTTGATATGGATTATTCTCTGTTCAGAAATGCAGCTGCTAGGATACAGGAAGATGGGCAAGTATAAAACCACTTAAGCAAGGCTACAGCCATGGTTGCACTAGATATAACATTTGTAATCCTTAACAGCAGGAACTGTTTAAACTTAGAAAAAAAAAGCAAAAAAAAAGATTAAATGTTATGACATAACATATAATTTCATAAAAGTAAAAAAACACAAGCATTCAATAATTTAGTAAATATTTAAACTGTATTAATAACCATGGTTAAATGAACAGCTTAAACAACAAAAAAAACCATAAAAGTTGGTATTGTATTTGTTAGTTACATTATAATGCAGAATAACTTTTTACATGTCTAAACCTATTTAGTACATTTACTACTATTTATATTATGTATGCAGTAACAGAAACTATGAGGAGGTTAAACAAACACACTATACTTCTTGATAGCTTAAAGCCTAATACTTGTCCAAATATTTCATTAGTAAATACTATAAAACATATAACAAAATGACACAATTGTTTCTTTAAACTTTATTATGATTTATCTATACATTCAGAAATAAAATTCTGTTTATATTTATGTAGCTTAAAGAGTTTCACACTTAGTTATGAGAAACCCAGCAGACAAGAACATTCACTCAATAAGCACAATGTTATCAGAATGCTAAAATAATTGTTATCTAAGTGTGCCAACTGAGGAAACAAACAATGTTCATTCCACTACTGTAGTGCATCTTCTTGGGTGGGAAAATATCTAGCTTTACAGTAGTTTTCTACTTTGTTTTGTACCAACACAGAGCTTGGTAAAAGGACGTGATCATCACTGTACAATTTTCCAGCAGAAAGTCTAAAGTATTTCCTGTGTCACTGGTTTATAGCTACATTTGGCATTTTTCAACTGGATCTCAATTTTTATTGTTAGCTTACGTTTTTTAACAGTTATTTTTTGCACCAATAAATTTCATATGTTTATGATGTAGATCTAGAAAAGATGCATTCATTCATAAAGATACTAATTTCAAACTAATTTTGTCATTTGATGTATTATATTGTTTTTTGTAATTTTTCACTGTTACAGAGTTGGTTTCTCTTTGTATCAAATGTTGGAACACTAAGAAAATTAGAACAAATGCAACTGAAGAAATAGACACTTTGTCTT
The DNA here is from genome assembly GCF_000517525.1 of Limulus polyphemus. Classification (NCBI taxonomy): domain Eukaryota; kingdom Metazoa; phylum Arthropoda; class Merostomata; order Xiphosura; family Limulidae; genus Limulus; species Limulus polyphemus. The sequence continues at coordinate 85,503 of NW_013669406.1, forward strand.
TTGATGATGGTTCAATTACTGCCATTTGAAGAGGTTTCAAGCATCAAATAACCTTTCCATACAAAACCAGCACTCACCAGGCATTTGTAGGGTTTTTACATCTGATATTTTAGCTGATATGGTCATCTAGCACTATTGTGATTGCCAAATCTTTAGTCAACTGTTCAAACATTTCTTCTGGTGCTGTTCAAGTGTTTTGCAACTTAGAAAGAACTGGAATTGTGGTAAATTCACTGACTGTTTGTTTGTTGTTGTTTTTTTGTGATGCATTTGTTGCAATAAAGATATGCTTAAAACACCCAATTCTCACACCCTGCCTTTGAACAAGCTTAGGCATGTTTTTTAGCAAAAAATATAGTTATCACATTTTTTTCATCTTTCCATGTATAAGTTCTTAAAATATCAATAGAACACTGGAAACGACAGTTTTTATTTGATTAAAGAATTATTGCAACTTAAGTGCTCTGTTTATAGTATGGCCTCCAACTTACCTTTACAGCCACTCTATTCTCCACCTTGTGTAACAAGTTCATACCTGTCATTTCTTTAAAAGGTACTCCAATTTTGTCCAGATGTAATGCACAAAGTGATGAAGTCCCTTAAACCTCATCAAATCAGAGAATGCATGTGACAAAAAATTTGCTTTCATGCTGTCAAATTCATTTACTGGAAGTATGCTTGAGTCAACATACATGTTCTGGTTATCATCCGGTTATATGCAAAGAGTTTAGGCTGTAAAATACAGCAATGAGATATGTGTATCTTGCAAAATTACGCTGAGGTAAGGAAAACATTAACAGAAAACTGTTACATTTACACTACATTTTTTGAATATGATGTAGTGTCTTGATTTAATTTCATTTAAAACTTTGCAAGATAAAAGTTATACAAAGTTTATATTCTGTTTTCATTGAAAACAATTTCAGTTAACTAACAAAAAGCACATAGAATTCTGTGCTTTCCATTATTTTCACTTAAAACAATAAGCTTTCCACTTCAATTAGTCTGACCATAAAGACACAGTGATGCAATAAATCATTAAATGTGAGAATTAACATAACTATCTATAACATAGAAGACTGATATGAGAAACAACATTGGTATATGATGTGATGTAACAAAAATGTGGAGAAAACAGTATCATTCACAAACTTCTGAAAATATATATTACAGGTTCTTTTGTGAAAATATAGATTAGTATAGGTAACAGGAGAATTGAGTATTCTAGTACTTGAAATCCTGTAGAATTTACCTTGATCAATAGAGAAAAGTTTTGAATCCAAATTTAAGGATAAATGATGTATTATGGAGCTTATTTTTTCTTTTACTAATTCTGACTGTCATGCTTTAAACATAATATAAGCATTACCGTGTTCACATCAAAAGATCTTATCCCAATTGTTTAAACCTTTAATGATGATTTCCAAAGACTTTTAAAAATCTTAATGCGAGTTTCCTCTTCATACTTTGTGTCCAGCACAGAACTTCTCATTTCCCAATTCAGAAGAAAATTAGCCATTACTGTAGTGTATAACTCTGTATTCAAAGACATCTGTTGTCAGTAAAACATTGTGTACATACTAAAAGATGGTTTTTAGTTCAGTTTGATTTAAGTTATGCATATGTTCAATAAGTGGTTATTGTCTTGTGATGTGAAATTATGTAAATAGGTACCAGGTATGATACCAAGGATTTAAAGCTCAGATTTAAAGATTTACTGCTCAGTTGCTGTAAGTACATTACTATCATACCAATTACTCTTTACTCCTATTTTAGTAACACTGGCATCGATGTTTAAAAAATTGTCCAACTATTGGTTTTTGTGGATTATCTTTAACATTTCTTTGTTCTGGATGTTTAAGTTCTAATGATTATTCACTGCAACTGTACTATTTGAGTTGTAGGATAAGTCAGGTTACCGCAACTTACATTTTGCTTTCTTCTCTTCTTCATTTGCTATAAAAATATTCCCACATGCTTGAAATATTCATTGTCAATATTACTATTTTCCTTCCAAAACCTAAGTATAAATTACATCAGCCATTGAGAGCTATTAGCAATTCAATGAAGTCCACACATATGATTCTAGCTGTGATACACAAATCACAGAAAAGAAAATTAACTTGCTACTCAGTGATGCCATGGTTCATTAGTTTTACTACGAATTGTGTGTATAACATCACAAGCACATCATTAAAATATAAAACTTGAGTCACATTTACTTCTACAAACTAATCATGTCTTAGCTCATGCTGTTTTTGGTAGTTACATTTATAAAACTTTATTGAAAGTACTCAATGTTTAGAGTCCCAACCCTAAATAAAAAAAATTGTCAAAATAAGCTGTGATATCAATTATTCTGAAAATAATATGCTTTTACTGAAATTATATCACTCATTATGAATCATTTAGAATTTTACACAAATCTCTGACAATTACATTCAAAGTTTGAATGACTCCTTGGATCATTCATTAAAAAATATGTCCATTTAGCTTAACATTTCATGCAAACTTCTTACCCAGAAGGCTGTAAAGATTCTATGCTAACAACTTCAACACTATTCACTTCTTCATCTAACTGAACATTCTGAGCTGCTGGCCAATCTCTCAATCCTTGTCCGTCTCTTTTGTTGGTATTCTGTAAAGTTACATTAGCTTTGTCCACACTATCAGAAGTTCCACCTATTTAAAAAATAAATAACGATTAAAACAATTTTCTGTTTTAGCTTAGGATGCATTGTAATGTGGAGATACCACTGGGCAAACTTATTTAATGAAAAACTAAACTCTTGGCATTAGGATATTTGTGAATAAACGTACTAAAGAGCACTGTTATGATGCCACTAAAGCACAATATTTCTAACTTGACAAGAATCATTTATAAACTTCAATAATTTCTCAGTGATACTTAATTACTTCACTTTTTATTTTTCTTCTTTTGTAAGGTGTGTATATGTGATAAATATAAATGATTAAGAAAATTAAACAAATGCTAAAGGTCTTTCCCATTCTTTAATTTAACAAAACATGACTGTAGTATATTTTGATGTATATAAATAATAACTAATTATAAAAAAAAATTCATTAACTTGAACAAATTATTCAAGGCACAATAATTATAAAAAAAACAAATTTCCTACTTGTAAATCTAAAAATAATTTTCTATTTTCTCGAGTATTTAAGTCTTCACTACATATCTCGGATACATGTTACATTATCTTACATATTTTAATCATTTTTAAATTTCAATAATGTACTTAACTCTGATCTAATATATTTTATTTTACAATGTAATTTTAATACTATTACTGTCCAATTGTATACATAATAGTATTTTAACATTTTGATTAGTTAAGTAACTTTATATAAAGTCATTGTACAATAATACAAAACTTGAAATTAACCAAGATGGAGAGGGGGAACAAAAATGCTTAAGAGGAATTATTTCCAAGGGAAAAGTTGTCTAATCATACTTCAATTAATTTCTGATGCAAATGGAAAGGTTTTCATTTTAGTGGAGTTCAGTTAGTTCCAAAGATGTAATTATCTAAAACACACTGGAACATTTTGTGTATATATAACCAGCTTGTTATTATAAAACAGCTCAAAATATAAAGCATATGTGATTCAGATTAAAGAACAAGTCACATTACACCATGACCAACAGAGTACTTAAATTTTAAACTATATCAACTCTTATCAACCCAGCTTAACTGATAACAGGAAGTGTCATCCCAGTGAGTTTTAAAGGTATATAGTTGTGAAAAACAGCATTGATGGATGAGAAGGTAGGTACAATGGTGTGTAGAAACCATTCATCAAACTGATTCCCCAAACTATTTTGGAATACAAAGGTTTGTGTATAAAATAGGTAATCACATTTTGTTAACAAAACTAAAAAAAATATAGTCTGAAACAAACAAACTTTTTTGCTATTCCATAATTCAGAAGCCATATTTTGTAGATAAAAAACTAGAAAACTGAGATACTTATGAATACATTTGGTAGCTTTCTCTCTTAAGAATCTTAGCTCTGCATACACACAATTCCTTTTCAATAATTCATAAGTATTGTAATCTACCTAAATGTATTACATTAAAGTGTATGGGTATTTATAAGAAATACTACTTTCTCATGTAACCACTTTCCATATGTTCACTTTAAGATCTTACACAAACATTTAAAATTTTAGCAAGGTTTGATGTTAATATTTTTAGATAACTTGTCCAGCCAGGTAAGTGGATGCCAATTTTTAACTGTCAAACTATATCATGTACTTGGCTTATAGTGATGGCAAAAATATATTAACATATTACTTTGATACATTTATTCTGAACTAATATTTCAATCAGTGAATAAATTATTTGGAAACAGAAGCATTTGTTAAAATTCCAATGAATTAAAAGTCTGCAAAAACAATTTCTAATAATCTGAATTAATTATCTACTGTTAATTTAAATGCTAATCAAACAACATGCTGATAACAAATGCACTTACTCAAAAGTCGATAGCTTACACGATGAGCAGAGTGACAGGCAAATGGATTAATACAAATATACAGTATCAGATGTATTGAATTTATAAATGACTTTTAATCAGTATCCTGTATTGAAACATAGTATAGTATAAAAGAATGTAACTACTGTTCTACAAGTATAAAATAATTATAAGAAAAGTATATTAACTACTTAAATTAACTCTGGGATCCTAAAAATCATATAACACCATAAAGATCTCATCAGCTTTTGTACTTTTCTTTTTTCGCCCCAGTATCTATAAAATTCCTATGATACTTGCAAGATACTTTATTTGATTACATGAAATTCCTTTATATTAATTTTACAATTGATAGATATATGAACATTTTAGTTTTGAATATGATAAAAGTGGCAACTACAGTATATACAATTCAAAATTCCAATTAATTATTAAATTAGCAAATAAGATTAGTCACTAATGTCTTATTAAAAAAAGTAGTACTGACTAATACAGATGTATTATGGTTACTGTAATAAATGTAACACTGCAACTTAGAAAGACATAAATATCCACTTTTTAAAGATGATTTGGATTTTACAAACCACACCTTGCTCGTAATAAACTGAAGAGGCTATGTCAACAAGTTCCACTTAAATTTATGTGTATAATGTGAAGTTTGAGATATTGATCTCGTAGTTTACAATTAACCATTCAACTAAATTAATAAGTTCATTAGAAAGCTTATTCACTGCAATGTAATTATCTATATTTTATGTTTTAGATGTATATACATACGGACAAGTAAAATCAGTCATTCGATAAAAAATTAATACCACATAAAATCTCAAATAGTTCCAAATTTTAAATATGCTACACATTTATACATCAATAAAAATATTTTGTTCAATAAAAATTATTTATCCAAATATTTTATAAAAATACATCTAAACAATAAAACTACAAAATTAAATTAAAGTGGTATTTTATCTTCTCTACAATTGTCTTACAATGGTATATACCTTACTATATATTTTAAGTGGATTAATTCTATGAAAAACTATTATCAGAAATAACATGAGTAGAAACAGAGAACAATAAACTTACTCTGATAAATAAAATATGCTATATTTCTTTAGAGAACAGAAAATGTGATGAACCAAATACTTTACAAGCCTTAATGTGTTCCCCATTAGAACAGTTCACCAAATAGCAAGCCAGTTTCATAATAGAGTAAATTATAATCCTGATCTACTCATCACCACTCAAAACAATACACAAAAACAACCTTATAAAATAATTGCTGGCACAATTTCATTCATTGATAATCTAAGTATTCCCCTAAAAGAAATATGGCAAAGATTAATACATAAGTACAACATAAATGTTCATAAAAGACTTGTATTCATCCAACAAACAAAAAATTAAACAAATGTTAAAAAAACTACATGATGAACCTCCATAAGCAGAAACCATATACAAAATACAATGTAACAACTGTTCCAATTTCTATATAGGTGAAACTGGATGCAAATTAAACAGTTCTAGGAAAATTACACCCCATGAAAATTGCCCCCACAACAAAATGCCAGTTAATCTATTTATTTTTTAATTCAACATAATTTTGTAGAATAAACGTACAATTATAACTACATAAAACGCTTCTTTTTTTAAAAAACACTATATGCATACATGCACATAAATTAAAACTACAGAAGATCGTAAATTCCTAGAAAATTAAAAAAATATAAAAAACTGTATTATATGCATTTGTGATAAAATATTATCATAATACATAAACAATAGAAACATACCTTGAATCACCCAAATAAACACAATTATTTGTAAGAAATGAGGCCGTTATGTGTATGATGTGAAGTTTGAGAAATTGACCTCATAGTTTACAATTAACCATTAACTAAATTAATAAGTTCATTTGAATGCTTATTCACTGCAAATAGTGAAACAGCCAAAATAAACACAATTATCTGTAAGAAATGAGGCCATTATGTATTTCTTATGAAAATACAACTCTGGTGATACCTATGCCAAGAACATTGTGATAACTATATATAATTAATCATGAACAGTAAAATCTAAGATAAATGATATATTTCACATTCATAAAATAATTGAAATAACAAGTACTTGCACAGCAGAAAGTGTAAACGTATTACTTAGGTTACAATGTGTTTCAATAAAAGTTGTGCATACAACTTTGCTGCAACATTGTGAAAACATTTTCCTCCTTTGTAAATTTTCAAAAGCATAAACCATACAAATAATATATCAAATGATGTTGTTCACATTTTAAAACATGTAAACTGTTAATGGAATTTATATATATTTTCATCATTATTGTCTAACAGTGACACAATGTTGTCACAACATATAATGCATGATGTTGTGGATTTTATCAACACAAATATTCAGGAACATTGTGTGTTAGCTGGGTTAGTGTTAAGTAATTATAAATACAATCTTTTGAATTTTGGAAGGGCAATTCTATTGGGGGCAATTTTCCCGATACCAAATTAAACGCATGAATAAAAGAACACCGAAATCCCCCTTCACATGTAAATTACCATATACAATCCAATCACTACACATTTTCACACTGCTTCTCAATTGAAACACAGACCTAACATAAACAAAAAGAAACAGCTGAAGCCTTACTAATTAAAACATATGACCTCAAAATTAATAAACATCCAGGAATATCTCTTTACCTTTTTTGACTTCTGCACACTATAAACCTATTCACATCTACATAAAAACTACATCCCTTATATTAGGTTCTATTATAATCTTAACATACTTCCTTCATAAATTGTTTAAAGGTAGAACACTTTTCACCTTCAATTTTACATATGCTCACACGTGCCTCATTTATCATACTATTAGTTTTCATAATGATATTCAAATTTAATTGTTCTGTGTTGTACTTGAAAATGATCACACTAGTGTTCAAAATGTGGCACATATTCTAACATATTAAAATTTCCAACTATCCACTGCAAGTTGTAAATATATTTAAATGAGGTGATTATCTAAAATTTACTTACCCGTGCTATGGTAATCATTGTTGGCCCTGCTGCTGGACATTATCAGTTCATGTGGCTTTTTACTGTTATGTAACTGATGTCTATTATTGTTAGACTGTGCACTTCTGCCTGGCTGAGAACTTGGAAGGGATTTGTTTACTTGTGCCGATGCTACTGAAGTGACCAAACTGACTATATCAATATCATTTTCACTTTCTGAAGAGGTATCCATGGTTAGTTCCTCAGATGATTCAGATAGATTGTGTTCTCTACCAGAGTAAATAGCTCTTCCAGTACTGTGAACAGAAAAACTTTGAACATCTCTGATAGTGTGCTTTTCTGTATTTTGTTTGTCATCAACACACACTTCTGCAACTCCATTATTCTTGTTATGATTAACAATCCTCGAAGTTTCTTTGTCAACTAGCTTCCACTGCCCCATGGTTAACTGTTGAATAGACTGTTGAACCTTACGAGGTTTTCCCTTTCTGTCTTCCTTATCTCCTTCAGTTAAAACACGCTTTCGATGTCTTGAATCAAAATGATCCAGTGTGTTTCCTGATGACTGCCTACCAGCATCTTCACACCATGCAACTTCTGTACCTCCATCTACACTGAGAACAGATGCCTCTGCTATTTGAAGTTCCATATTTGTTTACACATAATAATTCTCCAACTTGTTAACATGAAAATTTCTACAGCTGAATGAATCAATTCCCAATAACATTATGAACCATGTTAGAGTTCCCAGTTCATTTATAAATATTTATTAAACACAGTATTTTGTTCTTGTTTTTCTTCTCTCCTGTAATCTCTTCACAACAAAACAGAAAGTTGTTTGTGATATTACATTTTCAGTTCTGAAGAGTTGCAAACTAATCTGAGAAAAACCATGTCTTTCTGTAGCCTGACATCCTTTTGCCTATATTGAGTAAAACAAAAATAAAACAAAGAATATTAAATTACACATACTAGCATAAAACAAGACACAAAACCTAAAAAAAAGATACACAATGCATGCTTCAATTGACTGAAAAGTAAAAACAGATTCAATACACATTTTGTGAAATTATAAATTGTTATTACTTTATATCACCAATATATAAATAATAAGTTTCCTTATATAAAATAACAATATTTATATTTAATAAACTATGAATGGGTAAAAAAGCAACATATTTACTATTCTGACCTACTGTTACATTGAGTAAAGTTCAATCCTCTATAGGCCTAGCTGTAACTCACAAATTCTTCAAATAACATATGTATTTATCTTTAAGAAAGGGTTTTGCTTGGCTTGCTGGACAGTAACACTAGTACTCAACTTTCCCCATTTTAGAAAATAAACAATATTCAGCACACATTCAAAATTAGAAAAAAAGCTTAACCAACTTTACCTGTTTATATTTATCATTACCAATATTAAACTATTCCTAACCAAGAATCTAAACCAGAAGAATTTCTAAATTACAGTTTTATCATGCTGAATTCCCATGATTAGAATATCCTCTTGTTACTACAGACAGAGCCAAAAAATTGGCAGGAGTGCCAGCACAGACCCTAATGTGACTTAGTCATGTAATATTTGAACTTGAAAGTACACTACAAAATGTTAAAAAAAAAGATTTCTACCAAAGAAAACCTCACAGAACAATGTCCAAAAGATTCTAAAAATTTACCCAACTTACTTACTAGTCTACATCTAAATATACAATTTGAATAACCTGACAAATCAGGAAAGGAAAAAAAAACAAAAAACAATCAGATGAAATTTCCTTAACAATTATAAAAAAAATACTCTGTTACACGATGCTGCACTTTTCTTACAAAGGCAGGTATAGAACTTGTTTTGGATGGTCCTCATGTCCCAATTTGCTTCATATTTCTTTGTTTTCAAATTCCATTAAGTATAAGGGATAAATTCATTTTCGAAATACTAAGTCTCCAATCTGAACACATCTTTATCATCTGATTGTATGGATAATTTGTGTTGGAAAAAACTATTACACACTCTTCTCAACAATAAGTAATTTTCAGTAGCATTACAATTCCTATCAAATGTCAAAATGTATTTCTAATACATTCTGTTCCACCTTAACTTTATTTCAGCTGTGGTTTTTATGTGATTTGCTGATTTGTATTTTCAAAATCATTTTAATATAGCATACTCAATTCCCTATATTTTAATTCATGCTTAAAAAATGACAGATATGGAAACACACCCAAAACATTGCTATAAGAAGCAAGAAAAGATAAAACAAATACAGTATTTCCCATTTCATGAATGTAAGAAGTGACCGTTATAACACCTATGTAAAAAAGCACAAGGTATTTTCTTTTATAAGATGTTTTAACATGGTATTTTGTACATTTTTTATGTAATATTGCAAAACAGCACATCTGATCATGGACACCACAGTCCCATTCTGCAAAAGTACAATGAAGTATTGTATATACAGTTTTTTTTCCTAACAAATTAAAAATAACATGCTACTGAGTCAGAACTTATTGTAAATTTCTCACATTTATTAAAGTATGAGATACTTTAATATAATACAGTAGGATCATGGTTTATTAGGATATTTAACAATTTGTGTACATTTAACATTTTATTATATCTCAGATTAAGACCAGCAAAATGTACAATATCTTGTGAATTTGACTTCAATATTAAGCATGCATCTATAAATACTTTAAATTGGTTAACCCGATGACTACCGGTACTAACTTTCTTAGTAGGCAATGCAAGTGTGCATTTGTGAATTGAAAAAATG
>NW_013669406.1:96733-103612 GCF_000517525.1 Limulus polyphemus
ACGGACATATGTTGAAATAAACTTGTCTGAAAGTTCAAAAAAATGATATTCGAGTAACCAAAAAGCTTTCTTACTACCATATCTACAGTAAAGTTCAAATGCGCACGCGCTCGGTTGAACGAGAGTGACCACCAAAAAGGGTGAGATAGTTTACGGACAACGTACAAAGTTCACGCTGCTGACCCCACGGTATATTCGGCACAATAAACACAAAAGTACGACTGCAATGAAACATAAACATAAATTTGAAATAAAAATATATTTATGAAACAAAATTAAAATGTCTTTATGTGCATATATAAACATGAAATCCTAGTTAAAAATAAAAATACTCATTTATTGTTTAGGCTTATTTACAAATATTATTTACGGGTCTGTATATTACTTGAAACCATAAGAAGTATACCTGATTATTAAAAATATTAAAAATAGATAAAATTTGCATTTTATGGAGGATACAATTTTTTAGGGATTTCAAAATAATGTACTAAAACATTAAAAGTAACAAGTTCAAATCTGTGGCAAATATAACTATTGTAATCATTTCTTATAAATACGATTTCCTAATGTAATTCTCCAAGATATTAAAGATCATAATACAAAAAAACTAAATTTATTAAAAGTAATAGGCTTTATGTTTCTTAAACTACCTACATTTGTCAAAGTATTTATGAATTTTCAAAAATATTCGTCCACTAGTTTTATTGTTGGAATGAAATATAGCAAGACTTGCATTGCCTACTAAGAAAGTTAGTCATCGGGTTAAAGGCTGACCTTTCATTGTCTATCACATGGGGAAGTTTCTTCTCAAATTAAACCAAGCTTCAAGGAACCTTATACAAGAAGCATCATGAAACTGAGTAAAAAAAAAACAAGTAAATGTATAGAAGTAATTGAAGAAGCAGATAATACCAGAAGATTATATTTTGGTAAAACTTAAGTTATTTCGTTAGTTGTATTTAGTACTATACCCCTTTTTTTCTAAGTACAAGTATTCATAATTTTCTTCAACAAGGAAACTATAATATATATCTGTTTAACTGCTTTCTGTTGTGCTGTGTCATTCTCAGGAAATTTTATCAGTAGTTCCCTACCCATTATGGAAGTTCTCCAATCAAATGTGTGATGTTATTTTTACACCAACTGAAACCTTACATGTATATTTAGTTTAACACTATTAACTTATTTCAATCTTATGTTTCACCCAAAAATGGTCATTACATCATGTAATTTTTTAAAAACAAATACGTTTAGAGGCTCCCTCTACCTAATATACATTAACTATACAAGATTGACTGCTACAGTAGGCTAAAAATAGATTACATATCAAAAATGTTATACAAGTAAAATATTCTTCTTTTAACCTACTATAGCAGCTATTCTTGTAATGTTAGAAGAATCAAATAATTAAATGACTACAACCAAATTCCATGTTAGCTGTGTGCAAAGGAAAATGGGAAAAAATACAATTAGAGCAGATCATATGGTTTGAGAGAAATAAACTTTGTAAACAGACAACCAGAATAGAAGGCATTCCCATGAAAGCTAAACAATTACGACTACAGACAAGAGCAGAACAAGATATTTGAACTAAATCTTACCAAAACATGAGATAAGATAAATTCTTAATTACTGTTCACAGAGTTTAGGTTCTCTGCTTTTGACTCTACATAATCACCACCACCTCACCAAAAACCACAAATTGAACAGTTCTGTGATAAACTCTTTCCCTTATCCTTCATAATCGTATTTTTCTATTGTTGATTATGAGCACTTGAGAGATATAAAATAAACATGCTGAATACATACATTAATTTTGGAATCTAAATTCACAAGAGAGGAGAGATACTCGTACAAAATTATCAAAATAAAATTTTTCTTAATCTAGGAATCTCAAAATACCTAATGTATTTAACCCTTTCATAACAGATAGGTCAAAGTGCCCAGGTCACAACCTTTTAGTGTAATATTCAAAACTTAAACTACTTTATTATCAAAATATATAATTAAATTTGACATCAAAATGTAGTTAATAAATCAAATTTTAACATTATGTAAGTTTTCAGTTCTTAATTTTATAAGTAAATATTTTAAAACCCTCAATCTCCCCTAGTATGAGAATCGTGACATTTATTTTCTAGGTCTTCCCTTCTATAATTTATTTACCACTTCTCTCTGAAGTACAGAATTCAATTACATTCCTTATCATAATATAGATATTACCAAGGCAGAGTCAGATTTTTATAGCCTTGAATCATCTTTGTTTACGGAGTAATAAACAAGAAAATCACACCCAATTGCCACGCCCACCTATCACACCCTCTCTTTCACAAGTTGTCAATAATTCTCTCTGAAATTTTATAGTATATCATTTATAACCAGTACATAGAAAGGCAAAATTTTAATTTATCGAATGATGTATAACATTACATTGTTTTCAACATAGAATACTTTCAATTTCATATTCTGTTTAAGTTTATTTCACAATGTTCAGCTCCAGCAGCTAATAAAATTATTTAAAGCCCCTTTGTCTTAGTTAGAAAGCTAATTAGATTATAATAATTAGAGGACATTGTTTGCTTTGTGCATGTTATTATTCTGTGTTCTTAGGTGCATTATGTAAATAAATAATTATTTAGTGTACCAGTACCATCATTACAAAAATGTAGGCATAAATATAATTGGCAAATAGCAAAAAAATGAGGTTAAAAGTAAGTACTGTATTGATTGTTTTTCATGTGTATTTTTTATTTATTGTTATAAAAGTAACTAACATATAAAAATTAGAAAGTTAAGTTAGATAAGGTTAGATTACACGAGATAATGGAAAAATAATTAATTCTTAACAAGGTATGCTCACATCAGATTGTGTGTTATATCATTCACTGTGATAACATGTGCTACATGTTGAATGAGTGATTTACAACTTGTATGACAGGATTATTAGTTAGACACCATTTAAAGGGCAATACAACAATAAAATTAAGTAGAAACAGATGTAGACTGTTACAAGCCTTAAGCTATTTAGGATAAACAATTGGAGTTTCTGTTTACAATCTGTAGTCATTCTAAAAAGAAAAAGGGTAATTTAGATTTATGGTGATTACAAGGTCAGCTAAACTGACCAAATCAGTTAAAATAGAAAAAAAAGAACTGATAAAATATAAAGTTTTACTGAAAAAAAGTTTGACACTTATTTAGGAGGTTTGAAGTTATGCAAATGAAATTTGAAAATTTTCAGATAAAGTATTTGTAATCATAATTTAAAATATAAATATCATGTTGCACTTAGAGCAGTCAACAATCTGATTCCATATATTCACAGACACATCTTTAGTAAAAACACATAATTAAAAAATCTGATTTTTTGTGTACACAAGACTTGTAATGTTTACTGAAAACTCGCCACATTTTGTGAAGATAAACACACCATATTAAAAGTTATAATATGGAAATACTGATGGTTACTTTGTTGTTACAAAGTCAGTCATGTCAACCAACCCTGTATGAAGAGAGTTGACATAACATTTGAGGAACAAGAGGCCCCTTGTGGCTGTCCTGTTCATTTCATCAAACATCTACCTTCCTATAGCCAACCATGACTCCTCAAGTACTCGTTAAGTCTTCTCTTAAACTTTATTAATCCTGTTATTTTCGCCATACCTAAAGACAATCTATTCCAAAGACTGATCAGCCTATTTGAAAAATAAAACTCTAATTTGAATACAACTTCTATCCTGCCAAATCTTAAATCTAAGTCCCCTAGTCCAACATGAAAAAAATGTTGCATCAATCCTATTTACTTTCTTTATAAGTATGAACACTTACTGGCAACAACACAATGCCTAAAAAGCTTAAGAGACTAATGAATCAAAACACAAATGCCCTTTTCTTCCATAACTCTATTAAGTTTATTGCCATCAAGGTGGTAATTATAGTTCAAATTAGGATAGCCCACATGCTTTACCTTGCAGTTAGCATAATTAAATGCCATCTGCCATTTATTTGCCAAAACTGTCAAATAATCCAAGTTACTTTGTGAAACAACAGGATCTTCTTCACAGCCAACTATGCCAAACTGTATTATCATCAGCAAACTGATCAACTGGACTATTTTACTATCAATATCATTAATGTATATCAAAAAGAATAAGGACCTCAGCACAGAGTTCTAGGATATTCTGCTTGTAACTCCAATCCAGTTTAACAGAACTTCAATTACTGTAATTGTATGCTTCCTCTCCTCTAACCAACCCTTAATCCAATTGAGCTAACATATCCACTGTACCCACAGAAATAATTTTCATTACTCTAGTCTTTCATGTGTTTGAAAGCCTTTATACTCATCAATAAAAGCAGTGAAATCTTTGAAGGTAAAAAGATTCATGAAAAAAAATAATTTTCTCCATATAAAACCATACTGGTTGTCCAACAAAACTGAAAACTGTGTTAGCTGGCTTTGCCAAGAATCTTTAATCAGTTTCTCCAAAACTTTTACCACCACAGAAGTAAAACTAATTGGCTACAATTACCTAGATAATGCTTATCACTTCCCTTAAAAATAGGTGCAGCATAAGCCAGCTTTTAATCTTATGGCACCAGCCTACAACCCAGACACAAAAATTTTTTTATTAACAGGCATACTTATGTAATCCATAACCTTTTGTACTACCCTTGAAAAATGATAATAGTACACATCACAGCATATTAATGAAAAATTTTAGTAAGCATATTAAAATTCATTATTTATGGTATACTTTTTATCAATGAACATGGAGAAGTAGTTACATTTCTTCTGTATTCCTTATGATTTTACAAATTAACTTCAAGTTGCATCATTTGTTTACTACAATTGTGTTAAAAGAAATATGAGGCAAGGTATTAACTTTTTTTTAGCTTGATCTAGTACAAGAAAGATATTGTTCTACATTTTTTTGAATGTCACAAGATTAATCTTTAATAATTTTTGTACTTACATTTTGGACATTTGATAAATGCTTTGCATAGTCAATGAAACTGTCACACATAATTTGAAGTGATAATTTGCAATCATATTCGATACATAAACAAAAGTTGAAATATAGAGACCTCATAACTTGTTTTATTACCAACTAATGACTTTTATTAACACATTTTATATAATTATTATAATCTTCTATCAATATGGAACCAACAATCAATGTTATAAGCCTATTAAATGTTTTTGTTGATACAAAAAAAATTTATAAAATAAGCTTCAAGTTAATTTGTTTTTCCATTTATACAAGGCTAGCAATAACATTTCCCCTGCTGAAGTAGTAAAGCGGCTCACTGTTTTTTACTAATAAACAATTAGCATGATCTCATATTTGTGTTCAGTGTTTGAATAATGTATATTTCATACTCCATTACATGAATTTTATGTAAATTTTGGAATCAACAACTTTTATTTTAATTTCCATAGTTCATTTCCTTTAAGTTAAGTTCTAAGTCTAATAGTAATAGAAGAAAAAACGCTAAAGTACCTAGTAGTAGTAAGAATTCATTAGTATGACTACCATGAATAATAATTTATATAGTAATACTAAATCATTCCTGCAAAGAAATAATAAAAAAATACTGAAACAGTCGATATGTTTATCATAAAGAATTACTCCTCCAAAGCTAACACTAACAACTAGTACTAGTGGTAGTAACAGTAACAGAAGGGTAAACTAATAATACATCATTAAAATTTAAAGAAAAAATATATTTATACTTCTACGATTACCCAACGACCTGTATTTAGTATAAAAAACAACAAAAAACTACACTCAAATCTCAATAAAAACCACCAATAAATCTTATGACTACCCTCGAAACCATTTTAAGAGCTTAAACCTTGTTTAGGAAGGTCATTTGTTAAAGTTAGGCTACTCTGCTGAGAATAAATGTCACTGTCAATCTTTCAATGTTCCTGTAAAAATATTCAATATAAAATATTTTTTCTATAACTAATGAATTATAAAAAAAACCAAGCAAAGAAAAATAACTAAATTTCTAAAAATAAATAAGAGTAACACCATACAAAACAACAGCAAACCTGATAAAAGTTCTTCGTCCTCAAGACAAAACAAATAAGCATCACAAGCTATCATCCATAATGACATATCTTAAACAAGGGACCGTTGGAGCATAAGTTACATTATTTTATATAAACATTTTAATGCAATAAAGCTTTTATTAACACTTCAGCAATATTTAATTATAAATATTTACCATTAGCAACGCAGTCATTTTTTTATAAATGTTTTAATGCATTGATAAAACGTCATTTGAACTGTTCAAAATAGAATTGTAAAGGAAATAATCGTAAGTAAGAGAGATACATTGACAAATAGATTAATTACTTTTTATACAATTTCCCCCTCCCAGTGCTCAGCAGGAAGCTTGAGAGCTTGCAACACTAAATTTTGGGATTCGATACTCATGGTGGGTTGTTGTTGTTGTTTTTAAGCAGAAACTTACACACTGAACTATTTGTGCTCTACCCACTACAGGTATCGAAACCCTATGTTTAATGTCGTAAACTTAGTGATTTACCTCTGAACCACTGGGGAGCCTTGTGGCGGATAAAACAAAGATAATCCATTGTGTAGATTTTGCTAAACGTTAAACAACAATATTTTTTTACGGTGTTAATGAATGTAAATGGCTGGTTATGTTCAATATTTTCTAATTAAACTAAACTCATTTTATTTTCTTGACAATATTATTCTAACAAAATTATCATATGAAACAAATATGTATAGAGCGCAAATAATAATTATTTCAACACAAAGTTTTTCTGTAACTATGTTACTGTTGCGTCATCGAGGTCACGTGACTGGTGTGGCGCCACCTATTTTCTAGAACTATCCT
>NW_013669406.1:104523-109615 GCF_000517525.1 Limulus polyphemus
ATAGTAACTTCATCAAGAGCTTCACCGTTTCCCTTCTCAAAACTGAGTAGAGTTTCCTCTTCGACGGTGGCTTCTTCAGGTGTCACGTCTTCAGCAGCGTCATTTGTTCTGTGGTCCACTTTATCCAAACTGAAATGTCCTGGACCATGATAACGCCAAAGCCTGTTGGCATGCACCACTTTTGGTTTACCTCGCCGACCACATTTTACCCGGAAAGTCACGTCTGAGAGACGATCCACTATGTCATATGGGCCTTCCCATGGAGAAGACAACTTAGGAGACTTCCCTTTGGTCTTCCTGGGATTATACAACCACACTTTGTCTCCTGGTGCAAAGATGACTTCAGTAGATCTCTTATCATAAGTTAACTTCATCGAATCAGCAGACGTTTTCAAGTTTGAACGCACTTGATGGTGAATATCACCCATCCTTTCCGATAACACTTTCACAAATGCAGACACATTCTCAGGCAACTCTTCATAAGGTGGGCGTCCATTATGCTTGGGTCCCCTTTTTGCACTACATGTACTGCATGTCCGGCACCATTCTTCCGGCACCAATGCTTCTAATATAGATACCTTTGTTTCATTGGATGTAGTAAGAAGAAAATGTCTTTTTCCATAACATAACATTGAAATAGATGATAAATAAATTATGTTCTAACATCCATCAGAAGTTAAGGTCTGGCATAGCCTGGTGGTTAGGGCGCTCGATTTACAATCTGCGGTTGTGGGATCGAATCCCCATCACCGAACATGCTCGCCCTCTTAGCCATGGGAGTGTTATAACCTGATGGTCAATCCTACTATTAGCTGATAAAATAGTAGCACAAGAGTTGGAAGTGGGTGTCCTTCACTTTAGTCTATCACTCCTAAATTAGGAACGGCTAGCACAGATAGCCCTCGAGTAGTTTTTCGCGAAATTCAAAAGAAAAACAAAAATGTTTGAAATTTACAGAGTTTTTGACCCTGTTTTAAACTTTGGAAATTTTTACGAGTGTTGCACCTTTCTTATCTTCGAGTGGAACAAACAAATAATATGTAGAAAATACCTTAATATACCTGACTGAATACTTAAATTGATTGTTACAGTGATTTAAATTAGAGAGTCCACCAAACCAATCTGCTATTGTTCATTGATTCCCAAAACAATCACTCGGTTTGTTGAAAATTTGTATCTTACTGGTTTTTGAAGTGTGTATGTATCCTGACAACTTAAAAGCGTTTGATTTAAAGTGATGCATTTACTCGATCCTTTTTTGCTTATAAACAAAGCTGTACTTCACCATAACTAGCAGGGTGTGTAGGATTATAACAAATAAATTGTAACGCTTGATCTACATCAAATATTATATACTTTATAATGGATCTGAATAGTTGAAACCACTTACTTTTATTCAGTTTACCACCAGTTCTATCTCTAACAGTAGTATTAATTTATCTGTTACAACAAACGAGATTAATTATTACTCTATTCAAAATGTTACAAAAGGTTGATTAAGAACAATCCACGATGACATTCAAGATGCAAAAGAACAAATAATGCGTTGATATTTTATTGAAAATAAGCCCAGTTAGACATAAGACATTTGGGTTTTGCTCTTTGAGTTATTGCTTGATCTATGTGCTTCGTATAATACCATCTATCGCTGTTCCTCGTGAGTTTTTGCTAAATACTCATATCTGATAATCGTACTACATATTTGTTACACTCAGTAGGGTTAAATTCTTTTATTTATGTTGTACATCTTAATAGGGTGAATATATTACTGTCCAACACATATCTTCCGCTAATAATTAATTCTTCTCGACCATTTCATGACAGAACACTACTGGAGCTGATCTTGTTTAAATATATTTCAGCATTTTTTTTACAGTTCCGAGGAACGTGGTCTACGCTATCTACATTCTCAAGAGCTAACGAATTCATTTTGACTGAGTTCCGTGGCTTGTGAGTGAAAGGTTTGATGACGTTGCTGCAACTGATTTAAAATATTTGCTTTATCATCTATGATATATGGTATGAGTTTGTTTTTTACTTGAAAATATAATTACAAATTCTCTCAACGATCTAACGTTTTCTACTTCAAAGTGCATATTCTACAGAAAAACATAGAAGTTGTGATAACTCATCGAATGACAAAACATTAAATGATCAATGTTGATACTTATTTCACTCGGTCTCTATGATAAAAATCTGAAAAAGTTTACATATAAGATGTATAAATTCTACAGTAAGACATTTATTAATTTTACTTTATATGGTTCAAACAGTAATATCAAAGTTTGAATATTTTACATATAAAGTGACAGCAATCAGCCCATTTCAGGTCCACATATATTGTAGATTAAATTAATGTATGAATATCAACATATTGCAGATTTAGAGATTTTAATTCTTTAAGTTAACACGAAAACAATAGCCCTTTTCAGGATTATGTATTTCTCATATCAGCTAGTACTTAAATACTTATGAAATATGGTATACAAGCTAGTCAATCTGTGATATATGAAATACAGTGCCTTGCAAAAGTATTCAACCTACAAATAATGCTACATTTTGATTAAATACAACCAATGTAAACAATTTTTTTAATGAACTTATTTTTATTCAAAACTCTAATGATCAAACTTAACACTGTTATATGTGAAGGAGGTTGAATGTCAGCAAATCCTGCAAAGAAAATACATATAAACTGAAATTTGCTGATTGCATAAGTAATCAGCCCCCTAATTCAGGAAGCACCTTTGGCAGCAATTATTACTGTGAGTTTATTTGGATAGGTCTCTACCAGCTTTGTACAATGGGATAGTGTAATTTTTGCCCATTCTTCCTGGCAAAATTACTCAAGTTCTGACAAGTTCGTTGGGAATCGTTGATGGACTGCAATCTTCTAGTCTCACCATACATTTTCTATTGGATTCAAGTCAGGACTCCAGGACATCCACTTTTATCTTTTGAAACCACTCCAGTGTGGCTTTGGCCTTGTCCTGCTAAAATGTAAATTTTCGACCCAGTTTTATATTCCTGGCTGACTCAAGTAGGTGTTCCTCTAGAATTCGCCATCCATTGCCCCCTCAATCCTGACAAGCTTTCCAGTCCCTGCTGATGAGAAGCATCTCCATAACACGATGCTGCCACCACCATGATTGACAGTTGGGATTTGTTGACTGGGTGATGTGATGTGTTGGGCTTACACCAGGTGTATCGCTTTGAATTGAAACCAAAAAGCTCAATTTTTGTCACAATTTGATCACAAAACCTTCTGCCACATATCTACAGCATCATTTACATGCTTTGTCGCAAACTCCGTACGAGATTTAAGATGATTTTTTTTTCAGTAATGGCTTCTTTCTTGCCATTCACCTATAAAGGCCAACTCTGTTTAGGGACTGGGATATTGTCGATGTATGAACATCAACTCTCATCTCAGACATCGAACTTTGCAAATCTTTCAAAGTCACTGTTGGCTTCACGGTGGCATCCTTAACCAGTTTCCAGCTTGCCTGGCTGCTTAGTTTGGAAGAACAGCCTGATCTGGGTATTGACTAGGTGGTATGAAGTACATTCCACTTCTTAATGATGGACTTTACCATACTCAAAGGAATAATCAGTGACCTTGAAATTTTCTTGTAACCTTCTTCCGATCTGTGCTTCTCTGTCACTTTATCCCTGACTTGTTTGGAAAGTTCCTTGGTCTTCATGGTTGGTTTGTCGTATCACTATGTGAGTTGTGGCTTGAACAGATGCATTTACTCTGCAGTCAAGTTAAACTACTTTTATTAGACACAGATAGAGACCATTATATTAATTTGGTGACCTTTTAAACTAATCTTTTGCACCTGAACTGACATAAGTTTGTCGTAGCAAAGGGGGTTGAATACTTATGTAATTGAGAATATTATAATTTTCTTTGAAGATGAAACTTACTTACATAATATCAGCGTTTTTTAGCTTTCTCAGTTTGGAGTAAATTGTGTAGATTCTAAATATAAAGTCCCATTTCAAAGTTTCATGACTGCAAGCTCAGATGGCAACAAAATGTGGAACTTTGCAGGGGGGGTGACTACTTTTGCAAGGCACTGTACTAGTTTTACGTATTCAAATACTTTGTTTGTTATTGTCACTGAAACAATAAACTTTACCCTAATAATAATGCAGAAACTAGTATGATGTGAAGAACTATATAAGTATGTTTGTATAACAAGATACAGCTTGACAATCAACCTCACCCTCTAATGGTTCGTTTGCAAACCAAATAAGAAAATATCTACCCTTGCACAATTATTATCTCATTGTCCATCCAATAGGGAGCTGCTCGACCCCTAGCAACAAACTTTGGAAGTATCCACATACACCCGTAGCAACACACTATTAACCCTCTGGTGCCACTTTGTGAAATTATGACGTAAAATTACCTACCACTCTCACACAATACCCCTCACACCCCTTTGATCTCTATCTCCCCATCATGCCTTCAGGCACCAGTATTCTTTTGGTACAGGTCTGGCTGTTAACTAATCTGTTATCTTAAATAAATTGCCGTCCCCAGTTTCGCAGGGGTTTATCTGTGGACTTATAATACTGGAAACCAGATTTCGATACCCGTTGTGGGCACAGCACAAATAGCTCATTGTTAATATGACATAAAATCTAAAAAAGCTGTGAATTGCTTTAGTCAAAGTGTAGTATCAGCCATTAACTACCAAGGTTCTTTTATACTGGCTTTCGCAGTATTCCTGTAGTTCTCCAAGAAAGACTGCATGGTAGTTATTTTATTGGAAATGAAATGATGAGCGACTGTGGTTATACTTATTCAGCCATCTGACCTTTCCAGTAAATATAATTAAAAATCCTACCAGAAGTCTACTGTGTTCCCACTGCTGGGCCGGCTTGGCCAGGTGGTTAGGGCGCTCAACTCGCGATCTTAGGGGCGCGGGTTCGAATCCCCGTCACACCAAAAATATTCGCCCTTTCAGCCGTGGGGGCTTTATAATGTGGCGTTCAATCCCACTACTTGTTGGTAAAATGTTTGCTCTTTCTAAAACATTTATTTGCCTAACTTACATTAGACCTGACTGGTCCAACTCTA
>NW_013669406.1:109625-112135 GCF_000517525.1 Limulus polyphemus
TTTTTTTTTTTTTTTTCAGTTGATATTTTGTAATAGCTCGATGAAGGAAAGGAGTTACCGATTAACTTATTCAATAATTAGTTAATAGTTAATCGAAGTTATTTACATATATAAATTCATATCCTTCAAAATATTTTTCTAACACTCGTCCTAAAGGCAAGAATTATTAAACATTATTTTATACATGTCTTTCTGTAAAGTATTTTGGATTAATTTCTTTGCTTTAATGACACAGATTTCCTACCTCTCAACTTTCTTTTTTTAACATGTTAGTTATTTTGTACATAATAAAATGGTTTTAAGTTTAAACCTAGCCAGGTTGCAAAAAAAAATAAAAAATTGGCCCGGCATGGCCAGGTGGTTAGGGCACTCGACTCGCAGTCTGAGGGTCGCGGGCTCGAATCCCCGTCACACCAAACATGCTCGCCCTTTCAGCCGTGGGGGCGTTATAACGTGGCGGTCAATTCCACTATTCGTTGGTAAAACAGTAGCCCAAAAGTTGTCGGTGGGTAGTGATGACTAGCTGCCTTTCCTCTAGTTTTACACTGCTAAATTAGGGACGGCTAGCGCAGATTGCCCCTATGTAGCTTTGCGCGAAATTTAAAACCAAACCCTGACTTCTCTGACAGCTTTATATACTGTCATGATTCAGTTATTTTTGCCATAGAGCCAGTTCTCCATTCATCTGGCAAATTCGTCTTGAGAATGTTGTTCCTACTGCTCTACTTCCCTGGTCAGCAAGACTTCAAGAGGGTGTTGTAGTTGACAATGACTGATTAGAAGAAGTCCCCGCAACAACATTCGCAGGAAATATATAGATCTTTGGAGGTTGGAATGACGAATAATATTGCACAATCGTTTTGGAATGTTGAAATTTGTGATTTTGCTGAAGGTGCAAATCATGCTTCATAGAAGGACTGTAGACATTATACTACTCAACAGGACACGTCAAGTTCTTAGGGTGGTTCTGCTAGGGAGATAAGGCATAATTGTGGTGTTAGATGATGCTACAGTAGCCATAATTGATGTTAATAGCATGATAAACTCATCAGAAGCTGGAGACTAAAGGAAGGAAGACTTTCCTCATTTACCATAAACTCATCAATGTGGAGTTGCACATTTTGGTAGGGTGTGATAGGCACACTGAAAAACTCTTGTTATTCTCTTTCATTGAACAGTATCATCAAGTATCAAAGTTTTTTTGGCAAATCTCAAGATTGAAAACTTCAAGTAAAATAGATCAAATGGTTATTTAGTAATGTTTCGGCCAATTCGACCATGAACCAAAATTTTCTGAGAAAAAGTTGTTAGTTAATACACAAAAAGCTTTGTATATAAATCTTATTATTGGAAAATGTCTATCTAATTTGTGCAGGAAATACAGGGAACAAATTATTCTCGTAAGGCTCCACATTTGCCATTGTTTTATTACACATAATTTTCTCTTACAAGGGAATGGTCCAACTAATGTGTGAGTGTTATGACACTCAAGTAAAATTTGCCTATATTTTACTTTCGTACTATCTCTGCAACAACCAGCAAAATGTTTTTACTCATGGTGTAATGTTAGTAAAATGTAGTGACGTCCAGTAAAAGCATAAGTAGATTATTCAAAGTTATTATTTTCTGAAAATAGATAAGAAGTAAACAGAATTACTGGACGGTAATTTATCAACAAACTATTGTGTGAATTCCTATATAACATTTACTACAAAGCGGATAACAGCAAAAATTTTCCATGTTAATTTAATCGGCTTTCTAATCATTTGGCTTTTTGTATCAAGAGCTTCTGATTGATATATAATTGCTCATTGGAAATATATATGTAACACACTTAAATACCAAAACTTAAACTGACACTACTGTTACCACCCAAAACTCGAGTTTTGTAAAATAGTTGGTTGGTTTGTTGTTAAGCGCAAGCCACAGATAACTAATCTCGGTTTTTAGTATTATAATCCGTCAGGCTTACATGTGAGCCAGTGGCGTAGCAAGAGGGGGGAAAGGGGGCAGTCGCCACAGGGCGCAGGTTTGAAGGGGCGCAAAATTTCCTCTGGCCTATAATGCCTATTGATTAAGAATTATGTCCTCCCCTAAGATATAGCGCAACTGCCCTACATTGAGTAAATAGAACACAGTGTTACGTTATTTGTGTGTATTACGCTTGCAATTTTAAGTTTTAAAAGCCGCCCACTGAAATACAGTGAGACCGAATTGACGTACAGAAGTAAATTACACAATTCCATTATTCATCTGTAAATCAAATACAAGTCCTAGAGTACAACGTACAAGTAAGTATATGTTCAACAAAAATAAAATTGATGTAACATATTAAGAGGTGTGCAAGCTTGGCAAATATATTGTTACGTCTCCGTTTGTTAATTAACTTTCCGTAACTTCGTTCCGACGAAACTTTAACGACACAAGTCCTTACTTAATAAAACTGGTTTATTCTTTTCGAATAGAACTTTACGATACACTTAATTTCAATATTCGCGCTAAAACAAACA
>NW_013669407.1:0-7857 GCF_000517525.1 Limulus polyphemus
GACAAGGTTTTGTCATCATCAGGTACTTGTCGAAACGTTGTACATTTGCTGTCATGTTAAACTTACATTAAAGTTTTTCTTCATTACCCATTTAAGCCGTCTCCAGCCATTATTAATCTCAAAGTGGGTTCCTCGTCATCGAAATTAGAGGATTTTATTGTTGGTGTTGAAGTATCGATAAAAAATTAACGAATTTGAATAAACCAACATTAGCCAAATTTATTAAAATATACCACACAAATGTCAAGAAATGAAAATTCAATATATTATGATTGAAGTTTTTGATAATCTTTAAAATCTAAAGTTTTTAATAAGGTCATTTCAACGAAAAACTTATTGCCACTATTTTCATACGTGTATTAACAACATGTACGAATACATAAGCTCTTATAAAAGACAGAAAAACAAACTTAAAATAAGTAGTTGCAGTATAACTCGGTAGGGATTTTTTTTAGTATGAATTGATTTTGACTGCTGAGCTACTAATATTATCTGATTACTTTGAGATTTTACTACCATATTGGGGTGGGGGCTGGAACGCCAACATTCAGGGGGTGGTTTTTCTTAATCACCACTCCTAGTGGCAGGACCTTGTTTCTCTTCAATTTATTTGTCATTTCTTGTCATCTGAGAGAAGTGAACTTCCCACAACTGTCTGTAGGCAGTGAAGGGTGATGTAGATGTGGGACGTTGTGGACTTGAACGCCCACATTTTGCTGTATTATTTTACTTGTACGTGTGTGTTTTTATTCTTTACTTACTTCGTCAGTCACCTCAATAGGCCAGGTGTACGTTTTATATTTTCCCACGTGTGTCTCGATGACGTCTTTTTTGTTATACCGAGTTACGTGTTTTTGTTGGTTTTTTTTCAAGGCTTGTTTTGAATTATAAATATGTTCTGTTTCGTCATAGGTTTGGTCTTGTTTTCAACGCAGTTCTATCTCCAGAACTAAATATAAACCTAACTGTTTTAAATAATGCTTGTTTACACATTACATTATATTATTTCACCACGTATATAACTCTTCTTTCTTACTATAACGGACTTAGCGTGTATGTCAGTATCTATGTATGTAACCAAAACTCCTGAATTGAAAGGCACCACAAACAAAAATCCCTAAAATATTTCACACTTTAGGTATTCAAGATTCAAACAATTAGTAAAATAAGTGTGGTATGTGTAACAACCATTTCTTTATAACAGAACAGAATTTTAATTAAAAGTACTCTCCTCACAACAAGAACAGGACTTTCACTAGGACTCTACATGAGGGTTCGATTATATCTTTATTGGTGTAATTTACTAAGAAACTGGAGTTCTTACAAAATAACTATTATACAATAAACGCTACCATTTTTAATGTAAAAAAAAACATTACAGTTTATATCAGTAAAATGTGTGAAAACTTGGAGCTCTGCACATTACGTCATTTTGATCCAATGAGTTACGTATGACTAAAGAGCACAATTAGAACACTCTTCCCGGGTACTACTTTTCAGACGAAATTCATTTTAAGAAAATGTTCACTTTTCTTTTTTTTTTTTTCAATGAAGTATGAATTGCTAGCACAAACAGACGCCCTTAGGGCGGTGTTTCTGCTAGTTCAAGTACAGTGCGATTAACGTGATCTGCGTTTACTTTCCTTAGGGTTAGGTCATGTACCTTAAATGATCGTGCTAATCACTGAATAGGTGGAGCAAAGCGAAAAATCAGCGAAGGTAAGTGAAAGGTAACATTTTCGCTGTAGAAAGAAACAACTTATAAGTTTTCCATGAAAGTTTTAAGTTTTAATATAACTATGGTGTTTTCATGAGAACTGAAAAAAAAAAATATTTAAGAAACTTTTTTATATTAATTTTCATTAAGGAGGAAGACATGACGAAAAGCGCCTCCTCGTGGTGTGGTCTGCGGGCATTTAAGATACCTTAAGTTTAATAATCCTTTTCCACACTTGCTTTGCATTTGGTAATTTTTATTTGTTTATTAATTTAATTAACTTGTTCGTTCATTATTTAAAGCTATTAGCGGTTTGTATAGATCTACTTGAGGTTCAATAACTAAAAACAAATAAAAAATGAGTTTCATGCCAAAACACTCACACTTACCCTAACTCTATTTTATAGATTTCGTCTAAGCAATTCGTTATTGTTTCCACTGATCCCGCAGACTTCCTCGGTCGAATGTGTTTCAGGTTATCATGTCTTACAGGATGAGTTTCTATAGTGCGCTTGCGCAGTCCTTTTTCCGTTTTATCATATCATTTAGTAACCTAATCTACCATCTGATACTTCTATGTCATATTTCAGCAGTTGTTATTAAACCAGATGGCCGAATCTGATATTAAAGTAGATAACGCTTGGATGATACAGAGTGTGTCCCTGAATGAAGTCGAGTACTTCGTGTGAAGCTTTATGTCACAGCTCTTTGAAAGAGAACACCATAAAGATGAAAAGAAAACTGTTCTGGGACCCGGCATGGCCTGGTGGTTAGGACGCTCGACTCACAATCTGCGGGTCCGCGGGTTCGAATCCTCGTCCCACCAAACATGCTCGCCCTTTCAGCTTTATAATGTGACGATGAATCCCAGTCTTCGTTTGTAAAAAGGGTAGCCCAACAGTTGGCGGTGGGTGGTGATGACTAGCTGCCTTCCCTCGAGTCTTACACTAGTAAATTAGGGACGGCTAGCGCAGATAGCCCTCGTGTAGCTTTGCGCGAAATTCAAAACAAACAAACAAGGACAAACAATTCTTGTACCACTGTACAAATAAGAATGCTAAAGATAAAATGAAACAAACCGCGATATTTGAGAGACCTGATGTACTTCGTACATTACTCTATAACCTGTAGAACTCGCGAAATATTCAGCCAGGCTGCTTCGCTCATCCGATATGAGCGCGATCACTTAAAACAAACCGCGATATTTGAGAGACCTGATGTACTTCGTACATTACTCTATAACCTGTAGAACTCGCGAAATATTCAGCCAGGCTGCTTCGCTCATCCGATATGAGCGCGATCACTTTTGACAAATTTTTCTATATATAGATCTGGAAGCAGAACCGAAAAGTCATCCGGGGTAATCGAACCCTGGATTTTAGCGTTGTAAGTCCCTAAAGGTACCGCTCATCCACCCGGGAAGTGGGGGGGTCTATAAAGGTTGGAATAATTGAATGTGTTCAATTCATTATAACTAGATATTTTGCGCGTAAATTATACGAAAATATCTCTCACAAGAGGGCGACAGGTTTTGTTAAGCGTAAAGCCACACGAGACATCTCTGCTCTGCCCATTGCAGGAATCAAAATCGGTCTTTCAGCGTTATAAGCCATCACTGTTTCCCTTGAGCCACCGGGCCAGAGTATAAAAGTATTTAAGTTTTCTTAATGCATCCTTATCAATCATTTTCGCCGCAGCGATCTCTTCAGCAAACAATGAGCGCTCTTTCCCCCTTTTTAATAAACTTTTGGACCATTAAAATATTTTACTAAAACAAATGTAAAAAAGGCCCACCAGGTGGCGGTATCATCCTGGTTGGGAAACGTTGCTCTATTGTAAATTCAGAAGTAGAGACGGCCACAAAACATTCCCAAAAGTAACAAGTCCAACACACGAAAGCATAATTAAAATATTTAACTCTAAGTATCATAAATTTCCCAGAACTCTCTGCGTGAATTCCTTTAAATTTTTTGCGATATGCAAGCTTTCTCTCTCTCTCTTGGTGGTTAAACTTGTTATTGTTGCTCATTTTATAAAGGAGGAGATAAGTTACTCTGGAAATTATAGGCCAGTTAGTCTTCTGTAGAGAAAAACAATTCTAGAGTCGGATAAAAAAACTTTGTAAAATTAATTTCAGGGAAATGAGATCATAAAAGATGGCCAATAGTGATATATTGCCTTACTAATCGGACTTTTTGAGGATGTTAATTGTTATCTGGATTATTGGAAGGATGTGAACTTCGGAATTTAAGGTTATAGATAAAAGGACCGCAAAGACTTCCTGAACAATATCACATTGTTGAGGGTTGACGAAAGACTATTTGATTGGATTGTAGGATGGTTGCATGAGATAAAACAAAAAAATCGTTATTAATGAGGTCCAGTTTAATAATTATTTTGACAGTAGCATAATTAGAAAATAATTACTTTGGTTTGTTTTTAGCGCAAAGCTACACGATTAACTATCCGCACTCTGTCCATCGTAGGGAATCAAACCTCGGATTTTGCCGTTGAAGTTTGTAACCTTACCACTGACCCACCGGGGGACAGTGGAATTATTTCAACAGATTATTTGTTAGTTGGGCAAAACTATGCAAAGCCCCTTAAATATAATAAGAGCAAAGTGAAGCCTTTCGATTATAATAATTTAAGACACACATTTTAACATATAATACGGGAACTTATTCAATAGCGTGACTTATGGAACGAATCTTGATGTAGATGTAAATGTATCACTCAAACCACCGTGGCCGAGTGCTGTTGTTAGTAGTATATTTAATAAAATAGTTTGTTTGTTTTTTAATTTCGCGTAAAGCTACACGGGGGCTATCTGCGCTAGCCGTCCCTAATTTAGCAGTGTAAGACTAGAGGGAAGGCAGCTAGTCATCATCACCCACCGCCAACTCTTGGGCTACCCTTTTACCAACGAATAGTGGGATTGGCCATCACATTATAACGCCCCCACGGCTGAAAGGGCGAGCATGTTTGTGTGACGGGGATTCGAACCTGCGACCCACAGATTGCGAGTCGAGCGCCTTAACCACCTGGCCATGCCGGGGCCTTTAATAAAATAGTTGGATATATTTATATGCATGAAGATTACAAGCCAAAAGTAGTAATTATAACTTTATACAAATAAGTGATTACACCTTACTTGGAGAGTTTTGGTGTTACTTGAGAAAGACTTGTTAGAAATAACTTAGAGAATACTGTATTCTGAATACAATAGAACAGAAATATACATGTTCTTTTCAAAATATACTAATGACATTAACTGCTATAAAGTATATTGAAATGCGTGTTTGAGATCCCAGCTATCTTGTTCGTAACAAAATATTACTTTTCCGTAAATATTTGGTTTAAAGTACTTCGGTAGTTTAAATCCACGTGACGCTAGTACGTGTTAACGTTGATTTTTATTGTGTAGCCTTAAACAAGAATAACAAAACAATCTAGTTGTACATATTGAAAACCAGGAGGAGCACATATCGATTTTTTTAAAATTTTGCTTCCAGTGCCTCTGAGTACAACCGTGGGTGTCATTAGCTAATTTTCGCCCACCCAACTATGTAATACTCATATCATCAGGGAATTGTCAACCCAGAGCTAGCGGAATCTGACAGCTCATACTGTTATTATTATCTCTAAACGTTTCTTTGTGCCCTCGCCTGTCATTACAAAACAGCAGATCGATGGGTTTTTAAACGCGTATTATTCGAGGCACATTCCCAAGTTCGATGGTGGCGCCATCTAGTTAGAGAAACGACAATTAGGAGAACCTCGATTTGCTAATACAATTAAAAAACTTATTGCAAGTATCTTCTAGTGCCGAGCAAATTGTAAAAAAAAATAAAATAAAAGTTGTTGCAAAGTTTGGATTAAGACTTATAAAAAATGAATTAATGTCAGTGAAAAATAAAAGGACGTGCATAAAAGCTAAACAAGAAGAATTTCATACACGGGAAAATATAAACTCCATCTAATCGAACGAATGCCAAGTTCTGCTTGCATTTCAAGCTTTTTTATTTGTTGTGGCACTACTTTTTTCTATTAACAAACGTTTACTGGAATGCATTAAGGGCTTCTGAAAATGTCACATTTCTCTGTGACGTCTTTCTCCAAGATCACGGGTGGTAGCTAAAGATTTCATGTTCCTGATGTACTAAATGCCTTGCCAGGAATTTAGTGACTGTACAGTGTACAGTATCATGGTTATACCTTATAGTCCAGATGTCCACTTAGTTATAAGAATTATAAATCGAATATTTATGGGATTATATCGTTCAAATCGTAGCATTATAAATAGTTCTTACTTTTATTCGTTTTACCGTGTATGATAGTGATCCGCCATCTCGGATAAATATACACGTGGAAAATATCACAAATTGCCTTGACAAACGACGTAAAGGCTAAGCCTTCGGAATTACATTAAATACGTTAAATTACAATTTACATTTCATGTATAGAAGATTGCGTACCATATAAATACGGGCGGTTAAGTACTTTATATTAAAACGATTTTGAATACACATGTATCAGAACTACCTTTGACATTGATTAGCGTAGTGTAAGTAAGTGGTGTGATGATACCAAAAATTTATCGCTTTCAGGACTGGTATGTAACGATATCTGTCCAACTGTTACATTCCTCAAACAGCTATAGAATAAAACTGATATTCGTGTTATTGTATACGACGAAATACTAGTCAAGTCGCCTGTAAATTTCGGCGCGATCAGACTGGTGAAACGGACGCTGCAAAACCGTCGTTCTCGTACATTGGATATATTATGGAAAGACTGCAGGGAGGAAGGGCGTACTTTTGACATGACAGTTTTTATGGAAAATACGCTGAAGGACTATTATCAAGGTGCACAGTTGTCAGATAACATATGACCGAACGTGGTAACGTGCTGTAACGACAAGATTAGGCTACAAAATCGCTTTAATGTAACGTACTCGATATCGACATTAATTTGTTTGTTTGTTGTTTTGTTTTGGTTTAAAACTACTGGTTTTCTTTGTTGTTCTTTTGTTTTAAACGCAAAGCTGCACAATGGGCTATATGCACCGTGGTCACCGCAGGGATCGAACCCCATATTTTAGTTATAAGCCCTCAAGCTTACCGCCGAGCCACCGGCTGGAGTATTAATAGATTACTTTAAAAAATTATAATCATAACTTTACATAACTTAAATGCTATTAAATTAATAACCGATGTCCAAGACATTATGTATATGATACACATTCAGCCCCCCCCCCCCCCAGTGGCACAGTGGTATGTCTCCGGGTCTCGATACCCGTGGTGGGCAGAGCACAGATAGCCCATTGTGTAGCTTTGTGCTTAATTACAAACAAACAAACACACTCAGGGAGTTAATTTTTTTCAGGGCTTTTCTACAGCTGTGTCGCTTAAATATTTCAGTAAAGTAAAGCCATACTAATAATATAATCCTGATGTGACGTTTTGTTTATGAAATTGATCTTGCATCTTTATCTTCTCCAAAGTTCCTGTCGCTTCTCCACTGATCTGATGACAATTTCATAGCCCATTGTTGTTGTTTTTGCCCTCAAATCAACCCAAGGTTTGAGTTTCTGTTTTATCTGGATTATTTAACCTATTTCACGTGTGTTTGTGTGTGTGTGTGTAGGAGGGGGGATTATAAAATGTCAAATGGTTAGGTGGTTAGAGCACTCGACTCGCAATTTGCGAGTCACGGGTTCGAATCCCGGTCCCACCAAACATACTCGCCCCTTTCAGTCGAAGGGTCGTTATAATGGGACGGTCAGTCCCACTATTCGTTGGTAAAAAGAGTAGCCTAACAGTTGGCGGTGGGTGATGATGACTAGCTGCCTTCCCTCTAGTCTTTCACTGCTAGATTAGGGACGGCTAGCTCAGATAGCCCCCGTATAACTTTGCGACAACTTCCAAACAAATCAAATGTCAAACATTCTCATTAGATAAGCGTATTTAAAACTTCAGGCCCGGCATGGCCGCCAGGTGGTTAAGGCACTCGACTCGCAATCTGAGGGTCCCGGGTTCGAATCCCTGTCACACCAAACATGCTCGCCCTTTCAGCCGTGGGGACGTTATAATGTGACGGTCAATCCCACTATTCGTGGTGGGTGGTGATGACTAGCT
>NW_013669407.1:7867-14031 GCF_000517525.1 Limulus polyphemus
AAGATAGCCCTCGTGTAGCTTTGCGCGAAATTCAAAAACAAACAAATTTAAAACTTCATGCTCCAACGAAATAAAAATACATTTTTTCAACGGAAAAGTTTTTTTTTCTTTTTTGCATAAATACTTGAATATTTTTAACAGAAATAAAAACCCTACGTTCAAATCCCCACAATTCGATTGGAATAGCCAAAGAGTTGGCGGTGGGTGCTTTCGATTATATAACTGCCGTCCCTCCAGTCTATTGACTTCAACTTGGGAGCAGCTATGCGCAGATAGGCTTTTATGTGAATTTGCTCGAAAATTCCGAAACTAACAAAAAAAATGCAAGATTTTCAATTTGAGGCTTCAAAGAAAACGATTAAAACACCATAATGAGTCACATGTTGCCCATGAGTCACATGTTGCCCAGTGGTTAGTGTGTGCCAAACTGTGGATCCAAGTTCGCACTCCGTTACCGCCAAAATGAAAAAAAAATCGCGATACGCATTTCGGGTCCGGGGGGAGGGGAGGGGGTACGTCTCAGGAATGACAGTCAAATTCCACTATTGGATTACAGTAACTCAAGAGTTGGCGGTGGGTGCTATTGAATAACTACCGTCCCTCTAGCGTATAACTTCACAAATAGGTACATCTAGCGCAGATAGGAAGCTTTACGTAAAATTCAACAAACAACACTTTAACTGCTGTTAGTTCCTGGTGGCTCCGTGGGGAAACTTAAGTCCTTATAACGGTAGAATTCGGAATTCAATCCCAGCGGGCGGATACAGCGCAGATATTTATTTAGCCCATTTTGCAGTTTTAACAACAACAACAAAAAGCCAAACAAACGGAAACTAACTTCTGTGTAATGATGCTCTTGAAATAGAAACAGTACAGATATTTATAGCAACATACGCTATCCAATACTCGCTGGAATGTGAGTTTATGGAATAAGAACCATTTGCCTGATCCTGGTACTTCCAAGTACATATTTATTTATTTTTCTTATATTTAAAGTAGATTATAATAAAACATTTTCCAATAATTAGATAATTTTACATATTTTTTTTTTTTTTGCTCGTGTTAACTTTCACATCTTATTGAACTGTTTTGTTTTGGTGAATTTCGTTCAAAGCTAATCGAGCGCTATAAGTGCTAGCTGTTTTTGATATAAAAGTGAAATACTAGAGGAAAGGCAACTAATCAACACCACCCACCGCCAATTCTTGGGCGACCATGATCGAATAGGGATATTACATGTCACATTATAAAGTCCCCATAGCTGAAAGGGCCAGCATGTCCATTGATGGGATTCGAACCTGCGACCCGCAGATTGCGATTCGAGTGTCATATCCATCAAGTTATGCTAGACCTATCATCACCCCCCCCTCCCAAGTGTCACAGCGGCATGTCTGCGTATTTACAACGCTAGAAACCGGGTTTCGATACCCATGGTGGGCAGAGCACAGATAGCCCATTGTGTAGCTTTGTGCTTAACAAATAAATCTTTTATCAAAAAAAAAGATTTCAACAGTCTACAAAAAAAGAGAGTTGATAATAAAAACGAAACACAATATATATATGCATTATACCAATAATTTATTCAAAAACTGGCTACACAAGCTGCATTATAGAATGTGGCGAAAACGTCACTCTCAATGAACATTCAAACTGAACATCTGTCACAAGTAAAATCGCCATATTAACTTGAAAGATACATATAAAACACGTTTTTCTTTTTTTTATTGTTGTTGTTATAAATATGGATTTATCTCATTCATTCGAGCTGTTTCTAATAACGTTAATATTACATCACAATCTTTTACAATCACCAATACAATAAAAAATAGAAATAAACAGTCACCGGGACAAAAAAAAAAGTGTACAAACCCACTGATATAAATATGATCAGTAAAATTATTTCTGGAAAAAAAAATCTGAAATTTGAGTTTCCTTACAAGAACGGCCACATTGTAGTTCGAAACGTACATAGTTTAAGATATAAAGAATGTGTCACAGAATGTATATTTTTAACAATTCGGTATTTCTGGTGTCGCGAAAGAGAAGCAAAGAAATTAAAAGAAATTTTTGCACGTGCACATTGATCTCTTCTGAACTTCTCACTACGTAAGTTGTACAGTTTAGAGGTAGAATTTGATCCTTATATCAACAAACTTTTGATATTTATATCAATTACAAGAATATTCTTACCAGACGAGATTGGTAATTTTTTTCTCCATACTTTTAGCAAGAATAGTACAACAATGGAGGACTTTTAACTTGAGAACCACATTGGTAAAATAAAGAGTTTTTCTATTCATGTTAATAAGTAATTTTAAATGCAAAACAAACAAAACAGTAAAAACCTAAAGATAAAGCACAAAAACTTATATTTGTTTTACTGAAATCATAAGTTACTAGCAACATATCGCATTCAATGAAACTTCATTCATATTGTGTGAAAACACAACCATAACATTTTCACTCATTAACAGAAAAACAAAACAAAATTGTAATACAATCATTAACGGTTTTTCTACGGAAAAACTTTAAAAAGATACAAAGATGAAAAGTAGGTTTGTATTAGTTTGAAGTTTGAAAAAATTGTATATATAAATATATATATATATATATATAAACCAGATTAAAAACATAAGATTTACCCTCTAGGTATATTGAATAAAAAAGTTAAACCAGGCTAGTTTAGAGACAAAATAAATCGTCTGTATAGTTAGGGTTATGTTCTAACCCTAAAAATGGAGCATAAGTAGAATATATTTATAAAAGTTTACTTGCATTCAAGAATTTTCATAATTAATATCCAAAACAAGGATATTCACTCGTTTTATACTTAACTGTTTAATCAAATGTTGTTGTTTTTCAATCTTAAACTATACATAACTCAAATTTTACATTTATTTTTTAACAATGTTCGTTTTTCTTTAGCTTTCACCCACTGCTCGTTAAAAGAAGCAAATAATAATGATAATATTCGACTAGGAAGTTATCATGTTTAGACATTTTTAATTCAAAAGGTCATAAGAAGACATCTAACGAAGTTTCAAAGTAATTGATATAAACAGAAAACAAACAGTTTTGAACTACATTCTGACTTTTTTTATGTACTACTTCAATAAAGAGGTAGGAATTGAGAAGAGACAATTAGGAATTTTGATTTTAGAACAAGTGCGTTTTTTGTGTTGTTTTTTTTTCACAGACAACAAACGTTTAAAATTGATATGACGCTATAAAAACTACCCTTCCTAATAGTACAGTATTTTCAAAAAATCAAAGAGCGTCTAATCAGATCTCCCAGTTCTTTATAATCGGTCTGAACTACAATTACTTTGATTATACAAACAGTTTCGACAGCTCTACATATAACAGTAATCTAATGTTCTTTGAAGAGGAACCAATAATTGGGTGTACCAAGTTTGTAGTATATAGTTTTCTGCATCACGATTCGACTTTGGCGCTAAAAAAAAACAACAACAGACATTCAGTATATCTGAAGCTGTCTCCGATTGATGTATTACGAACGATGATAATTTTAAACAAACCCTTCTTTACTGACCTCTGTCGAGCGTGTAGCATACGAAGCATATGGTTGAGATGCTGTTGTGTTATGTTTATTGTAAATTCGTTCAAAATTGATATCAGTCGTATTGTGATGCAACGTAACCCAAACCATCCTGCTACAAATCACGCTTCACCAGCTTAAGGCGTTGTACACCATTGTAACCGAAACGGTCGTTACTTTATTACTGGTAATAGAGCGTATCTTTCACATATTGTAACCGAAACGGTCGTTACTTCATTACTGGTAATAGAGCGTATCTTTCACATATTGTAACCGAAACGGTCGTTACTTTATTACTGGTAATAGAGCGTACCTTTCACATATTGTAACCGAAACGGTCGTTACTTTATTACTGGTAATAGAGCGTACCTTTCACATATTGTAACCGAAACGGTCGTTACTTTATTACTGGTAATAGAGCGTATCTTTCACATATTGTAACCGAAACGGTCGTTACTTTATTACTGGTAAGAGAGCGTATCTTTCACATAAACTGGCTATTTCAGTACAAATGTACAGCCTCTGAGATGTTTTAGGGTTATGTAGTGACTAAGGGACGATAATGAACAACAACAAAAAACAACTCTGACTCTTTTTACCTTTACTGAGACACTGAATACATTTATTACATGAGTTCCTCATAACCAGACTTTGTGCACAACAGAAACTTGTGATGTTAATAAGCAAATGGCTGTATTGTTTATCTTGGCACATACATAATTGTTAGGACTCGCGAAAGATGTTATTTTTACCAAAACCTTAACACTTAATTATCAGTTTTGTCACCCTCTTCAAAAGTATATTTATGATATAGTAAGTAACATTACCGAGCAATATTTTCACGATCAGTTTGAGAAAATAAAAACGCACATTTTATTTATTAATTTCACGTGCTCTCCCCAAAGTCTCAGAGGTAAGTTTGAGGTCTTATATCGCTACAGTTCGGGGTTTAATACCCATATGGTGGGCATAGTGCAGGTAACCCACTGCATAGGTTTGTGCTGAAAACAAATTCATTTCACTAAGCCTTTTTAGGGTTAGTTTCTAATAAAGTATGGGATATTTTGGTTTACTGTTACTGAGCCGATGAAAAGCTCTTTACATTTATACACAGTTGCTTTTAGAGAGAGGGGGAGGGGGATTTAATGATCCAACAGTTTTAAATTTAGACCTACTAAAGACAGTGACATATTCAAAACAGAATAAAAATATAAGTTACTGGTAACCATAGTTACCATCAGTCCATACATGTACACTTTAATACACGAACCCAACATCAAACAACTTGCTTCCATTTGGGGGGGGGGGGGTATACACACAGCACCAAGATATACTGGAAACATCATATTTATGTGTTTCGCCAGTAGTGTCTCGGTACTAAATTAACGCTAATGGGCACCTAATTTGGTTATTCTAATTAAAATTGTTTCAATTAAAGATATATGTATATATATATATATATATATATATTACATTCAATCCCTTACTAATTTCACTATTTATTTAACAAATATGTCTATCTTTTAAGACGCATTCAAGCATACTTAACTGTACAAAAGCAACACTGATAAAATTACATACAATACTGTACATATCTTTTTGTTGTTGTTGTTGTTGTTGTAGTTTTCTACAGACAGCTTAAACAAAAGATCAAAAGTCAGTTTTTAATGAATATATATATATATTTTCCGGCCTTTATCTTCACTTTGAGTCCAATACATAGAGATATAATACTTAACGATATATTTGTTCATATTAAACTGGTCAAAAACTTTATTATTTTTTGTCAATATTCTCCCTTTTACAAAAGAAAA
This sequence comes from Limulus polyphemus, assembly GCF_000517525.1. Classification (NCBI taxonomy): domain Eukaryota; kingdom Metazoa; phylum Arthropoda; class Merostomata; order Xiphosura; family Limulidae; genus Limulus; species Limulus polyphemus. The sequence continues at coordinate 13,241 of NW_013669407.1, forward strand.
AAAACACGAGTTTACAAATGAAACCCAAGATTTTTGTAGTTTAGAATAACTATCCCTCTGCACACGGAAGTAGTTTCCTCAAACAAATACTTTGTTTCTGTACCGCTAGGTGTCGAACCGATAGGATTTGCTTGAAATCAGTCGGTCATCTCTCTAGAAAAATAAAGTAAAATCAATGAGATCCTAAAGAAGATACTTGCTAAAATTAAAAGTCAGTTATAATACACTCGGTGAATCATCAAAACATATACTCGACCTCATTGCACTCGACCTCTACATTAATGACCCCAACAAGTTAATGCACATCCCTAGCACACTTTTTGCTTCTCTCTCTCAGAATTTACAACGACTAAAACCAACTTCATTTTCAACAACGAACATTTCCTTCAAATAGATGGTTTAAGTATGGGCAATCCTGTTTAGCCCGTTCTTGCCAATATATTCATGACCAAAATCGAAACACAAGCCATACATTCTGCGTTTCTTCCCCCACTATACTGGTACAGATATGTCGATGACACTTTTGCTGGTTTCACTTCTATAGAACACACACTAACTATCTTTGAACACATAAATTCCATTCATCCCAACATCAAATTTACCACAGAACACGAAAACAATAAACAGTTATCTTTTCTTAACCTCAAAAGTATTAGATCTGACACACAGTTTGAAACCAAAATTTACCTCAAGAACACACACACTGGCCTCTACATCCCTTGGAATTCCGCTCTTGACACCACACAAAAAATCAATACACTTAAAAACCACATAAACACAGCCACAAGACT
>NW_013669407.1:14857-16630 GCF_000517525.1 Limulus polyphemus
AACAAAGAACCAAACATAAACAACGAAAAATCAAGGAATCCATCTTAATTGAACAAAACAACTCTACTCTGAACCAACACCCTGGGGTGCCTAGATACCTCTTCTAAGTTTTGCAACAGTATCCGGTCATGTGACCTCTTTGTTCAATACTGTATATATATATCTGTGTCAGTGTAAACTACTTGTACGTGATGATGGCAAAACCTTGTCGAAACGTTGTACATTTGCTGTTATGTTAAACTTATATTAAAGTTTTTCTTCATTACCCATTCAAGCCGTCTCCAAGTATTATTGATCTCAAAGTGGGTTCCTCGTCATCGAATTTGAAAACATATACTCGTTTCTCCACGTTGTTACAGTTAGTTTTTTAACCAGAGGCGTCGCTAGGTGCTTAAAAGATTTGGGGCTCGGGTCCATAGCCCACCCCTTTCTACCCCAAGAATAATTATGTATTTAGGTTTTCTATTCCGATTTTTTCAAGGAACCAACTGGGGATTGACAAGTAGGATCGGGGCAAGGGCCCCGTGTGCCACTACCCAGCGACACCTCTGTTTTGAACAGTGCATAACGAACTTCTTTCGTGAGGTTTTAATACATAGGTTAATGTGTAAATCTGTATAAATATTCTTTTATATGGATCGATTTTATTTCGTGGGCTGCTTTTATGATCAAAGTTGCATCATAAAAACATTTATTCTGAACAAAGCTTTTTAATAAAGTGGTAAAAAAACTAAGACTATTGAATTTCAAATCCACAAAATGCGTTAACATATACAATAGGATAAACTGTGTTATGCTATTGTCCACTTTATTTAGTTGTAGTTCACTTCTTCATTAATGGCTTATTTCAGTACCTACACCTTTTCGTACAGCATACATTTTAAATATGTAATTATAATGCATGAAGTTGACGAACTTCCATCGTAAAGTTCATAGATATATGTTCAAAACTTTATACAAAGAGTTCTAATTCTGATTAATGTTGTTGCATATTTCGTGATTACTTTTATATATGTCAGAATGTATACATTGTTACCTAGTATACACAGCGGGGTCACAAGTAAATAGACACCACCTTTTCAGAAAAAATTAAAATTGTCAGTCATATTCACATGAATTGAAATATTTATAATTCAATTAATATCCAGTAGATCTTCCTTTCGCTTCGTGGAATTCTTTGATCCTTTGGGGCATCGTGAGAATCATCTCGTCAATTTCAGATTGTGGTATTTTCGCCCACTCTTGCTTCAAAACTTGGAGTATATCGCTCTTCGAAGTTGGTTTTTTGTTGACTTGCCGGTCAAGTATGGCCCAGAGGTTTTCGATGGGGTTCGTGTCAGGAGATTGGCTCGGCCAGGGCAACTTCTGGATACAATTTTCTTCCTGCCACTTTTGGGTGTTTCTCGCAGTGTGACACGGTGCTCCATCTTCCTGGAACAACGTTGTGTTCTTGTCCACGAAACCCGAGGAATAAAGTGGCAAGAGTCCTCCCTACAATATTTCGACGTATTTCGCAAAATTTATGTTGCCAACGCACTCCACTAAGCTCGATCTCCCACCAACCCAAACAGCTCCCCAAACCATCACGCTGAAACCACCATGCTTCACAGTTGGCCGCAATCCGTTGAGCCAGAACTCAAGGTGAGGCATTCTCCAGACCCATATCCTTCCACTGTCAGAAAATTGAGCGAATCTTGATTCGTCTGAGAACAATACGGTCTCCCAAAAGTCCAGAGACTTGGTCATTATATCACTTGCCTACTTGTTTCGTCT
>NW_013669407.1:17383-37126 GCF_000517525.1 Limulus polyphemus
TCTGCATGGCTGTGTGTGTGTGTGTCCATCTTTCTGTCTGTCTGCATAGCTGTGTGTGTGTCCATCCTTCTGTCTGTCTGCATGGCTGTGTGTGTGTGTGTCCATCTTTCTGTCTGTCTGCATAGCTGTGTGTGTGTCCATCCTTCTGTCTGTCTGCATGGCTGTGTGTGTGTGTGTCCATCTTTCTGTCTGTCTGCATGGCTGTGTGTGTGTGTGTGTGTGTCCATCTTTCTGTCTGTCTCCCTGGCTGTGTGTGTGTGTAAATATAAATATTCCTTTTACCAAACTCTTTCACAAAGTGTCAATCAAATTCAAATGTGTTTATCAGGCCTCTGGGTTAAGTGCCGTAAACACTGCTGGAAGCAGATGTTCGTAACTCGTGACCTAGGGAACAGTGGTCATAGAAACGTTTGCAGTTTGGCTGTTACTCGTACTTAAGACTATTTATTGTTATTGTAGAATTTTTAGCAGCTTTTCTGGAAGCAATATTATATAATTATAATTGTAGAACACATTCAACGCAAGTTGGATCTCCTTTTATTACCGAATGATGCTTAACGAACGTTTCATGTAATAATATTAATAATTTTATTGTGACGTATCAAATTTTTTATGCACAATTCACGTCTTTCAGTAACGTCATGAGTTTTTAACGTAGATATCACCACCAGGAGCGTCAGTCAGTTCACCAAAGGCTTGGGAGGGTTGCAAAGAAGGCTGACCTCTGACGTAATTTGTGTACATGTGTTGATCCGGCCTCACTAGAAATGTCTCGCTGAAACTGCTATTTGAAGTCCCCTTCCGAGCTCGAGGAGGGCGACAACCTTTGTCTTCCCCCACCCCAATAACGCCTTTTATGCCGTTCTTATGTTCCCGTAATATAACTATTAATGTAACATATTAGTATTTTTTTGGATATTCGCGCAGTTACTCAAGGGCTATGAACGTTAGCCGTCCCTAATTTCAAAGTGATAGAAAAGTAGCTAGTCAATAGCACCCACCGCCAACTCTTGTCTCACGATGGCCCTAACGTACGGAACGCTATTTCATTTTTTATTTTATTTTTTTGCGATAACGGGACGCAAATGATGGTCATTCAGATCCATAGTTCATCACGGTAACAACTGGGCCACGCTCAGACTTAACATAATAATTATAATACTGCTGGACGATTAAAAACAACTGGATACAAAGAAAATTAAGTTGTATATACTCATTAAAAAACGTATGAATACATATCAATATAGAAATATTTTTTTATCGTTATTGTCCTTTTAAAATGTTCTGGTGGTAAAGGCACTCGACTCATAAGCTGAGGATTGCGGGTTCGATTCCCCGTCACCGTTCGTGCTCGCCCTTTCAACCAAGGGGACGTTATAATGTTTCAGTCAGTCCCATAATTCGTTGGTAAAAGAGTTGGCGGTGGGTGGTGATGACTAGCTACCACCTCTCTACTCTTTCACTATTAAATTAGCGACGGCTAGCGCAGATAGCCATCGTGTAGCTTTGCGCGAATTTCAAAACAAACCAATGAGTTCCTAGTGGTAAATTCCCAGGACTAACCTACGATTCCAGATTGTGCCTAATTACAAACACATTACTTCGCGAAAATTTGGCCAAAAGAAAAATGATCTTATATGTGAACTATATCGCTTTTGCATACACGATGGAGATAGTCCAAAGTACTTCTCACCAGTATTTATTAAATACTAGACTAAAAAACCCACGTTAATTTTACGACAACATTAAAAGGGTATTTATGTGAATGCTCTCAATTGGTGTAAAATTAACGAACGTGAAAAATATAGTTGGAACTATTCGCCATGGGCTGGACATGGAGAGAGAATGTATTTTTCACATGAATACAAGTGTAAGTACGTACATGGACATTGCCCTGAAAGGGGTCGGAGTAAATGTGAGATATTCTGAACCTTATGTAGTAGGTTAACGGGGGGGGGGGGAGATCATCTGTACCTGACCCCCTCGGATCTATAAGACCTAAGTACCTTAAGAACTGCGCGACTGGTACTTATGTGAGGGGATCACAGACACGAAGGTATTAGGTTATAACGCAAGTACAGCTTGAATTCAGGATTGTTTTCTGATTTGATTCGATAAAGTTTGTAAATCAGTAGAAAACAAAAAAATTCAACTGTTCCTAAACCTTTTATAAATATCAAATTCCCTTTTTTTCACGTTATGATGATTTCATTAAGATATATCGGATATATTAGCCCTTCGTTTGCGGCTTGTGTAATTCTGCCTACCGTTCCATGGGCAAAGATTCGCTTGCATCATACGATGTCAGCCGCAGTTGAAGGGTTGAAAATGTACAAAACTTGTAGTGATATAGATGGTCCTTATTTTGGTCAGCTGTTCAAAATTAGGGATGGATATTCCTGAACCTTCTGGTCGCTTACGGGCCCGGCGTGGCCAGGTGGTTAGGGAGCTCGACTCGCAATCTGTGGGTCGCGGGTTCGAATCCCCTTCACAACCAAACATGCTCGCCCTTTCAGCCGTGGGGGCGTTATAATGTGACGATCAATCCCACTATTAGTCGGTAAAAGAGTAGCCCAAGAGTTGGCGGTGGGTGGTGATGACTAGCTGCCTTCCCTCTAGCCTTACACTGCTAAAAATCATAAATTTAATTTTTTAACGTTTTAAAATTATTTTGGGAAAAAAAAGTAATGTGCGATTTTTTTTTCCATTCTACCAATTTTCCCATTACATAATTACCGGAGCAGTTTTATCCGGGATTCGATCCAGATTCCCTATATTAGACGGCCCTTGAAATTCATCCTGTTTTCATGTAAAACATAAAGGTTTTCAATACTTCATACAAAACCGACGTATGTCACGGAACATGGAAATAGTCGTCCTCGTGAAATAAATGTACATTAATGCTCTCCCATGACTCGGTGGTAAGCTTGAAGGTTTATAGCGCCAAATTTCAGTGTTCGATTCCTGCAATGAGCACAGTACGGGTGAATTATTTAGATGCCACGCGTTTAAATTGGATTATTTTTTATTGTACTGTCCGTCTAAAACATTTATAGGTAAGTCAGAGTTTCATCATCTGTTATTATAATTATCATATTGTGACCAAAACGTCTGTGTTTTATATTGTAACTTTTGTCTAGTATCTATCACTATTCAAGCTATAAGCAGGACTCGTCTTAGGCCTGATCTTACGTAGATACAAACGTGGGAACACTATAAGTGTGTTCTGTTATAAAAATGTTAGTATATAGCATTTCAGTTTCTTTTTTGCTTTCTTCTTTTACATTCTAAGATACAAACAAAAAATAATGTTTGTTTTAGGCTATATCTGGAGTAACTACAATTTAAACAAGGCCAAGTCTTATAGCTTTTGAAGTGTGACCGTAAAGTTTCAAAAACGTAGACACGCAGTTCTAAACTTTTATATTATTAGGCCTATTTACAAGTGTAACCACTGATGGTACAAATGCGAAGATGGTCTGAGACTACACCGCTCTGAAATAACAGGGTCCCGCTCAGATGGGCTTCGGTCATGCAACCCATTTTATCCTCCGATTACCTTCACAACCACTTTGAAAGTGCGTGGACCTTTTTGAAAAACAACTGTGCGTGTGTCGAAGAGGGGCCCGTCTGTCAAACCTAACTACTCGAAATTTCTGTTTGAAACGGGTGTTTTTGTGTCACAACTGAACATATACTGCCTTGATAACAGTACAGGGGGTCATGCTAAAATGAAATCATGCCCTTCTAACAGAAAGATGGACACACATATATATATATATATATATGAGTTTGCGATAAAAGTTTGGGCTTTTGTATTTTTCATGATTTGTCATGGATTCTGGAAGAACATTTTAGCAAAAAAAGTTAGAAATAAAAACGCCCTCTACATACCAGGTAATAACAAAAAGACTAGTTTAGTTTTTTTTCCAACTTTATTGAACTTTGCTAAACTGAAGTATGTGAAATTAAACCTGCACCTGGTAGGTGGCGCTTTTAGCGTTTGATTCCCCGCTTGTTTAAATAAACAAATCCCAAACATTTTCGGAAATAGATCGCACAATAAAACTGAAATTCAAACCGTTTTTGAAATAAGAATTGGATAAAATGTTAAAAACAAAACAAATATAAAACTTTATTTTTTTATCTATTCCAAAATAATTTTGCGATGGAAAATAAATGCAGTCCAATTTCAGGTAAAAGGATTGTCTTGGAATATTATAAAAAAAAAAAGGAACATTCCATACTTAGTGAGAAATAATTAACAAAAAAGAAATAAAAGAGCAGTCCCCGGTTTCTTTAAGTACTTGGAGGAAAGTCGTATTATAAACGTATACTTACATAGCCAGACTTCCGTGGTAGGTAACCGTTCAATTGCGTAAACAAGGTTCAACGTCCTCTCGTCTGCGCATGTCCTATCCATACAGCTAGGAGATTACAATGGCTTTGTTTGATATTTCAGTCGTGCTATAGAGCCTCAAGACTCTTTTTACAGCCATTTTTTTATATTATTATTATTATTATTATTCAACGTACGAGTTAGCTAAATAAAACAGGAGATTGAAAATATCGCACAATTTTCAGTTTTGGTTGAAATGTCCAAACATTCTGAACATCACTTCTTTTATTATTTATCAAAGTAGTTTAATGTCAAATGTTTTAACGTCCACGATAAAGTCTGAAACTAAAGAAAATTTTGTATGTTGTATAATTTACACCCTCTGTTAGCCTCATTTCACGAGATGTCGCTGCGCGATACACACTCGTAAAACAGGAAACCTCAGTAAATTTGTGCCATTGCACACGCTGTGAAGACAAAAAATAAATACAAAATTATTTATTACATTGTCATAAAAGTACAATTTAATCAGTTATCACGACAGTAGCATCACGTAACATACACTTCATGATATACATCATAAATGTCTGTTGTGTGCTAACCGGTCTGATGAGCCTTGGTATTGGGCGAAAAGCTTCGTTGGCACTGGATATAGCAGACGCATTATGTTTGACACATTATAACATACTAGAAGAAACCCGCAAAACACTTGCAATCAAGTTAGTATCTTTATTGCAACAGTATTTCTACAAGAATTCTAATCGCAGACACCGAAATCTGCAAGTCCACTTGTCTTAGGCCTAACATTAGTTAAGCCTTTATTAAATACTGTCTATATTCGGTAAAAGAGATAAATTAACACTGTAACTTAGTACAGTTTTTACTTTAGTTTAGTTAGGGCTAGATGTTATCGTACTTTATACCATCAATAAATAAACTTATAATGTTATTATACGACATAACGTTACACCTTTTTAAAAACTTTTAAGCTTTTAACATGTTGCTGTACAAAATGTCCAGTGAACTATATTTACATCCGCCTTTTGGTTACATCTAATGAAGTGCGCGCACATGCGTCTTTAGATTGTAAAGTTCGCGCGCTTTTTTCCGGACAGACAAAAACTGAGTATTGTTATAATAGATTCTGAACTGCTTTCACTGATAGGTTCTTAAAAATAAATATCACCATATATTTGTAGCTATAAACTAAGCCCCATTCGATCTACCAAAAAAATTGAAAGAACCATGTCACTATGTATGTGAGAATCTATGTATGTAATAGTACTGTCTGTTGTATGTCCATGTAACTACTTCGCAGGGTGTAGATGGATCTTCACCATATTTGGTAAGGAGATTCATCAGTTCCATGCGGGGGTGCATAAAAATTTTTAGTTTTGCATTTTGCCGTTTTTATGAGCGTTTTTTACCACAATTCGCCCACTTTTGATGGATCTTCACCAAATTTGGGAAGAAGATTTGTTGGGTCTATGTGGAAATATATGCGAACTTGGGGTTTCACATTTTGCAGTTTTTGTTGGTGTTTTTGACAATTAATATAAGGGAAGCAACTTTTCTTGTCTTCAGATAACCTTTCATTAATCATGAATTTACATAACTTCCGTCCAGGGGACGGGTACTCCAGCTAGTTATTTATATAATTACAATGTTTCACCAGGTTAGCTAGGCCTCATTATGTACCTGGTGAAACGCTGTAGCCATACAAATAATACTGTGTTTATCCGATAATAAACAAGTTTTCAAACAATACAGATAAGTTGACAAGTATCAATTCTTTCTGTACAAGATCTTATCAGTTTTAACGTTAATTCGATTTTAAAGGCTTAATGTTACATTTATCATCAGTTTTTTATGAACGAGATTAAACAAGTGAATTGTAATTATTATCCACTTTATTTATGTATTTTGCGAATCAGAGAAACAAAATAAAATAAATAAAGATTGTTTATTTTACATTTGATATTTTATTCTTTAACTAAATTTACTATCATTCATATGAACTGACAAACCAGCAAGAGAGTGAGTATTCTTGTTCCCGGATTAAGTCACGTGACAACAAAGGAAAAAAAAAAACTAATATATGTTATAACATCTGAACAACAACACTACATCTGCCATATCCAGTGTTGACGAGGCCTTACACTATCTTTAATTTTCATCAAAACAAATTAAGAAAGAAGTCAATATGGCTTTAATGACAACACATGAAAAGAGTAGCAAACGATGTAATTTCAGTGCTAAACCCAGCTGCAAAATTAAACGATCTCAAACTTTGAAAGAGTATGTAGGTGTATTAAAAACATCTACACAGTCACAAATAATGCTAGGAAACCATGTAGATACCAAAAATTGACTTACTACAAAAGTAAAGTACCCTCGAACCTGAATGCTTTCGAAAGGTAAACCTTTCTTCATCAGGGTTGAACTGGGAATGACCAAGTGTTAAAGTTGAAGTGACACAATGGTAGACCATCATGATAACCAGGAAGTATTTTAAATAGCCTTCAATGTCACAGAAATATTGTACAAATTTTTTTTTTTATATATATCCCTTTGTGATTAGCCTATTGTTGAAAAGCCAATGATTGACAGTAAGCAGTTAAATTCAGTACTTAGTTGTTAGGAGATTTTGGGCTTAGACAGGAATTCCACATGGGCCCTTATATATGTAAGCACTATTTTACAACCCTTGATCTACAAGCACCGATTCTCGAATTTTGATAATGTTTGCAACAAGTGATGGTAGAAGTTATTATTACCTATGGGCCATGACCAACTGATGATTGGCTAGGATGAACCCCTAGGGGATTCTTGGTTGAGCTGGTTGGCCCTAGGTAACTCTAATTTGCATAAATCTTGAGCCACTATTGTTTTAGTTATTAAAAAACAAAAACATATCTCTTCATCTTAAAACAGCGTTATTCTAAATGTCCTAGAATAAGTTCCCGTGTTTATCCAGAAATCTAAAGGCTTAGAACTTTCCAGAAATCTAAAGGCTTAGAACATTCATTAAATAATTGTGGGATATGGAAGCCATATTTAATTTAACCAGTTCTATATTTAGGTCTGTAGTCATACTGATGGCTGACCTTTTTCAGTGACCACCCATAAAACCAATTATTCACCCACCCAGTTTCGTAGCACTTTCTTTTCTTCGTACCAGGCTGTAAATCTCTCGAATCTTTCTGTGTTATGGAAGAATTTTCTGTATCTTTTTCTTCATCTGAGCTTTTTCTAGAGAAAGAAAACACAAAAACAATATTTGAGAAAATAGATTAAAACTCTCAAACTCCTTCACTGAAAAGTTAGTCTAATGAAATAATAATAATAATAATTAAATAACATTGTTAATAATAAAAAGAACAAAAAACACGCATGTGTTTATCGACCAGTCATATTTTAAGTCACTAGTGGTATAAACCATCACACTTGTATAAATTCAGTAGCATTAGGCACATACATTTTAAGTGGTCATAAGATATTCAAAATTTATAAACTTGCGGTTGCTATTAATATGTGCAACATTCAGTACTGCAATTATATAGTACTAATTTATTTTTTGTGGTATTATAGCATTTTATAGATTTATCTATTTTTCCCCACCTGCTACTCTAATTATACATGTCTTAATCGAGTACAAAAACAGTTTCATACTGTAGAACTTAAACAATGATTTGCTTATGAATTTTGCACCTAGGTACGTGAGGGCTATCTTTGCTCGCCATCTCTAATTTAGCAGTGGTTTACTAGAAGAAAGGCTGCTAGTCAACACCACCCACTGCCAACTCTCGGGCTACTCTTTTGCCAATAACTAGTGGGATTGACTGTTACATTATAATGCCACTATGGCTGAAAGGACAAGCATGTATGGTGGGACAGGGAATCGAACCCACAACCCTCAGATTGCAAGTCAAGTGATCTTAACCACCAGTCCATGTGAGGTCTATAAACAATGAACTAAGTTCTGGGGAACCAAAATAACGAGGTGACGTGATAAAACATGTACTCACTGTGTATCTTTGGAGCTGTTTATGTTTTTCCCATGACCTGAAATGTCGGATGCCTTACGTTTCTGAGTTGTCTGAAGCAACTGTTCCTCTTTGCTGCTCTCAGATGCTGTCAATTCAGTTCTTGGTAAAAATTCTGGAGTCTTACAGAAATCAGAATCAGATACTTTGATGCTAACTGACATTGTTCCTTCATAATTGTCCTCGGAACAAGATTCGTGCAGTCGTTTTTCACTGACTGATACTAGTTCGGATAGAGAGCTACTGTTAATATCATCATTGTTCCTGTTGCAGTTTAAGTTAATACTAGTGTTACTTCTTTTAGAAGAAACCCTACTAGTACCTTTGGTTTCACAGTCTGTTTTGTGAGTCACGTTTTGTTGGCTTTCCTGACATTCACTGTCACAGTTTTCTTCAGCACCAGTTCTAGTCAAATCAGTTTCTACATTCTTTTGATCCCTCATCTCGGAGGGACTCGTTTTTATGCTGTTATTATGCTCTTCGCTGTGATCGGTGGTTATCTTTAAGTTTTCTTTATCATTATCTTCACACTGTTTCACACACATATCATCATAAGTAACACGGCCACTAAAAACTGAGGAGTCATCAATTGAAGATTTATTAATCTTATCAATTCTAGAAGACACTAGATTACCCCTGTCATCTTTTTCCAAGGTACATTCTTCAAGAAAAGGACATTTAGCTTTATCCTGACTATTGGATGAGCCAGTTATATTTCTGGTTTTCAATTTTTGACAGGTATCTCCTTTATCAGGAACACAAAGCTGGGACTGGTTTTCCCACTTACCAATGATGGAGTCGGTCAGGTAATCATTTCCGATTGGTCCGCACAGAGCCATATCTACAACATGGTTTATAATTTTTTGTTGACTTGTCTGAAATGTCTTCGGTTGTCTTTTGCACAGATTAAGAGGTTCATCAGCTAAAGCACTTGTACTGGAACAACTTGCTGATGGGGACTGGATCTGATGACACGATGAACTCAAATTCTGGGTTTTTGAAGGGGATTTCGATAATCTTTTCCTTGAAGCACTGAACGTCATTTGTGATGATTCCTTGTCACTAAATGCCTGATCAATAATACGACTGGCAATGTCCATTTCCATCATTGGCATAGAGATGTAGACTTGTCTGTTTTGAGGGACTTCGGGCCTATCAGTACCGTTTGATGGACCATAAGACTGGACAGATTCATTTCTACTAAACGTTTCTCTGTTATGGGGATCAGGTGATTTTGTTTGTATGCTGAGATGACCAGGTGAAGCAGATACATGTCCCTACACATAGATATTGATAAAACAGAAGAAATATTTACAGAGAAGAAATAAAAAAAAACAAGAAAATCCTTACAATATTAATGAGCGTTGCTACTAGCTCTGACACGATGGTTTCATTTAAATGGTAAATGGTTTATGTAAATACACACAGACTTGCACACAAAAAATCAATATGCATAATTAACAATGTATGATAATCCATTATCTTCTTCAAGGTTTTTTGTTGTTTTTTTTTACAACTGAAGTTGGATTTAATTATAAAAATTCCAAAGTGGAATAGCACTAGATATCAACAATATATTTATCTTTCATCAACATTTCATAAAATATATCTCAAGATTCCTTGAATGTTAAATGATAACTTACAATATTTAATAATTATTTTACACTACAATACTCCACATTTGATACACTTTCACATCTTATAAATCCTTCCAGGATGTACTAGTGTATGTTTGAAAGTGTAATCAGTTTGTTCTCTATTAAAGATGTTTCTACATATTATAGGAAATGATGATGTAAAAGCCATAAAGTTTGAAATAACGGAGATTTACCTCGGCTAATTCAAGTAATACAGAACAAGTACTTCCCGGGTTTGGTTCAACGGCAGGTTTGAAAGTTCCGTTTTGCACATACCGCTTCTTTGGAGGTTTAGACACAGTGATATGGCCATTGAGAGATGAGGGAGTTGGAATCTCGGGTGTTAATGGCGAGGATGATGTTCCTAAAGCTTCATCAGAAAAAAAAAAGTTATATTCATAACTTCAACTACTTAATTCAAAATATTTCACAGACCTGATACAGATGTACATATATATGGTAATTTAATGTCTTATGTCTTGGTTGTTAATCTGCAGCCACCTTCATTGCATTTTGTAGATGGAGTCTGTATGTGTGTGTGTGTGTGTGTGTGTGTGGTGGGTAGGGGGGAGGGGAGAGTAGGAGAACGAGGCTTGATCCTGGAACATCTCGTTAGAAAGGATTGACGTGCTATCCATATGAGTGGAATTTTCTTTTTAGGGTTTCAATAAACTTAACTATTTGAATGGTTTCAGGACGTATATCCAGGTTTTGTTTGCTGCTATACTGAGTTAACTTAATATATTATCAGTAATAGATGTACAAGGTTTATGGTTTCAGGACGTATGTCCGGGTTTTGTTTGCTGCTCTACTGAGTTAACTTAATGTATTATCAGTAATAGATGTGTAAGGTTTATGGTTTCAGGACGTATGTCCGGGTTTTGTTTGCTGCTCTACTGAGTTAACTTAATGTATTATCAGTAATAGATGTGTAAGGTTTATGGTTTCAGGACATATGTCCGGGTTTTGTTTACTACTATGCTGGATTTACTTAATATATTATCAGTAATAGATGTGTAAGGTTTATGGTTTCAGGACGTATGTCCGGGTTTTGTTTACTACTATGCTGGATTTACTTAATGTATTATCAGTAATAGATGTGTAAGGTTTATGGTTTCAGGACGTATATCCAGGTTTTGTTTACTACTATGGTGGATTTACTTAATGTATTATCAGTAATAGATGTACAACGTTTATGGTTTCAGGAGGTATATCCAGGTTTTGTTTGCTGCTATACTGAGTTAACTTAATGTATTATCAGTAGTAGATGTGTAAGGTTTATGGTTTCAGGACGTATATCCAGGTTTTGGATTTACTTAATGTATTATCATTAATAGTAATATTATCAGTATTATTAGTTAAGTGGATGCAGAAGGATTCTGTTATATTTCTTTTTCTTACATTTGATTAATGCTACATTGCTTTCATTTTATTCCACTTTCTTCTTGTAGCAATTTAAAGTTAAGAAGTAACAACTGCTCATTTTTAACCTAAAAAAATTGGATAGCAGCTTGTTTGTTCAGGAAGGTGAACACCAGTCTTTCTGAAAAAAAATGTAAGTTTCATTCCAAACATTCTAAAGCCTTCCACCTAGAGCTTGGCAAGGTACTCAAACTAGTCTAGTGAATACTACCACGTGGAAAAAGCACAAAACGTGTTTTGTTCCAAATATTTACGCAAAAGCCTACATAAGCTATGCCTGTTTGACCTGTCCCTAATTTTTGCCAGATAAACTAAAGTGAGAGCAGCTAATTAACAGCACCCACTATTAAATCTTGGGTCACTCTTATAGAATAGTGGGATTTGACCATTATTCGTATAGTCATAAAATGCAGAGCACAATTTTGCCACAAAAGGACTCGAATCATGGATCCAGACCCTCTGATTCCTGCAATGGTACTTTTAACCATTATGCCTACACAAAGAAGCGCCTATAGAATTATTCTTGTTTGAATAACCAGAAGTAAGCAAAAAGAATACAGATAATATGAAATCGGTAAACAACCTGTAAAATGTATTACTTATGAACTGGTTTGGTAGTAATGAAAATTTTTGTAGTGACGGTAATTACAAATAACGCAAGTTATAGATTTTAAAAGCTTTGTTTTTTGTTTTAATTTAAAAGTGAAATAAATCTTCTAAACTGCTTAGTTTTTAGAATTTCGTGAATTTGGGTGTTGTATAAATTTTCGTTGTCATAAATATTTCATAACTAACATTGGTGAGACTGGCTATTTCGGAGATTGAAGGTTGATTTACCATGTGCTAACACTAACAGAGCTTGTTATGATCTTGGTTTGCACTCGTAGACTGTGCTGCATAACTGTTCTATTAACATTTCTAATATCTCCCTGTAAAATTATTATGTGCAAAATATTAGAACATTTTAATTTAGCAAAAGATAGACAAACATATTTTGGAATATTACATTGTCTTAGTCTTACTACTCAGTGTTTCAACATTTTGCTCTCCATCAAAATTCGCTTACTTTTATGCTTTAAATAGTTGTAAAATTTCTCGATAGATGGCGAGACAGATCACTAATATTCTTCTTTAAAAAGACTTTTTTTTTTTTTATATTAGTTAGTTGACAAAGACTTTCAACAAAAAATCTGCCGGAGAAAAGGTAGTGGTACGATGTTTGATCCACTAAAGTGTATTTTAATCAGAATCTAAAGATTTAGAACAACGTCGTTTTGTTCCTATAACGTGCAGTTTACACAGGATCCCCCAAAAAAGGGGGGGACAACCTTTCGAAGTACTGCAGTAATTTCATTTTTATTCCCTTTGGGTCGGATTCGAACCCGAGATATTATTTAAGCACACCAAAATTATACAGTGAAGACATTTCATTAACTTGTACCTTGTTAATAATCATAAAACTAAAAAGGAACGACATTTCGAAGAAAATACACTTAGTGTATCTTTTCACCACCAGGCTATCTATTGAAAATCTTCGTTATATAAAGACTTCACTACCGGATATAAAAAAATCAAATTACCTGTATTATGGACATTCTGACATAATTCGAGTTTTAGCGTGCTTTTAGTTGAAGATTTGGAACTAGTGCTTTGAGCGACACCTGGCTGTTCACTCCTGAGCGTCTCTTCGTACTAGCATTAAAAAAAAAAAATCACCATCATCAGACTGACATTGGAATATACCTCAATAGGAGAAAGTATGAAGAAACACAGCGGAACTTTTTAAACGCATATTGGCAACGTAATGATTACTTACCCATAGGGTCCACGATTTCCCCCACCCCCCACATTTTTATTTTCAATAGTAGGTCTGTACGTTAGCGTTTAACAAAGTAACTCGGGTTTCTCTTTGATAGTTTTTTACCTGTTGAAAACAGACATAAATGGAGCAATTGAAAGGTAACACCGTTAAAAGGAAATGCCCAATATGCATTATTTAGGCCGAAAAAAGGGGGGGGGGTAATCGCCCACGAAGCTCATTTAGCCAAAAAGTTAGCTATTATTTTCGTCTTTGCGGATTTTTTGTTGTTGCTGGTCATCGATATGTTCTTTTCAAGATACCGAATACACTGTTTATTTTCATTATCCTTCCTCTCCAATTCAGTTCACTTTAAAGCTTTTATAGAGGTTTGTTTGATTGCGTGTGTTATTAAGAAGAAAAGTACAATGTGAAGTACCGAAAAAAAGAACCTCCTTGTATAGTTCAATTATAATTATTAAAGGCAATAAAAAAATAGCTACCTTTCATGTCTGGAATAAAGAATAATAATAATACTTGGCTTTTTGAACTCCATGACCCGAAGTATGTATCCGTCCCACAGTTAATCTCTCTCGATTATTACATCAGGATAATTTAAAACATACGTATATATATTTGGCTACATCCGACAGAGAATAAACCCTACTTTTTTTGGTTTGAAACAGTTATTATTATTTGGCTAGTACATATTGTGTGAAATTATTATGACCAAATATCGCAAAAGTTTATAATATCAAAATTCAGAATTATCACAATAAACGATGTACTTTTTGTTGTTTTTTTTTCATTTGTTAAGTACAAGTATCTTTTTCTCGAATATTTAGCGCCATAATTGTGCAAATCAGTTTATCTTTGTGTTCCCGTTTAAATATGTACTTTTTGCTATATGTTCAATCTGAACGACATTTTATGCGACATAAGGGCTAAACGCCTGGTCAGAGACTCCATAATTCGAGTAAGGCCTCCCCTAATTTAGAACAACTTACCAGAGACAGACCAATCAGACACCAGTATCGGCCGCCTACACGATTCTACATAACCGACTCGTGAGATCGGCTCTCATTATTATCACCCTTCCACAGTTGAAAATGTGAAGCGTGTTTTGTGGCTTTCTCGACTCAAACCTTGGACCTTCCGTTTTAAAGCGCAACACGCTAACCACTAAACCACGCCTGGCCCCGCGAGTTAAAACGACTCGTGTGTACACGTTTGTAAACAAAAATTTGTGCAAAGTTTGCATGCAGTTATTAATATTTTACTGAAATATTAAATTTTTCTTTAAAGTTGGAAAGTGTTTCACCCAGTTGTTCTGTTAAAAAATATTTTGATATTCAACAATGAGAAAAAAAAGAACTTTTACACTTACGAGTTTTGTGTCTGTGTTTTTCTAGTCCCTGCGTGGAATCATTACTTCTAACTTGATACTAACAACAACTGATAAAACCAAAAAATTACCATTTAGATTTTTTTGTGTTACAGTTAAACATAGATTACAAACTGGGTGTTTATACATACTTGTTTTGCCAATTCTGTGTAAGAGTCTCTTTCTCCTGGTTCCAGTTGTGTCCACCAGTCTTGTAGCACCATCGTTAAATTGCCGTTCTCTAGATGTGGAAACCGTTCTCGCACCATTTCAAAATTTCTGTGGCAGAAAATGACAAATCCATTAGTGGCCCAGTGTACTCCACGTTTCACACCTCCTTCTTCCTTCTCTGTTTGTTTGTGGCCTTCTGTGTCTTCTAGTTCCGTCTAGCGAAAAGAAAACTATTTAACAAAATATGGCAAACATTCACGTAACAAATGCCATTCAAAAAAATAGGGTTAACAAAACGTAGCAAACGTTTACATAACAGATGCCATCTAAAAAATAGGGTTATCAAAACGTAGTAAACGTTTACATAACAGATGCCACTAAAAAATAGGGTTAACAAAACGTAGCAAACGTTTACATAACAGATGCCATCTAAAAAATAGGGTTAACAAAACGTAGTAAACGTTTACGTAACAGATACCATTCAAAATTACAAAACAAATGCCATCCAAAAATAGAGCTACAATTTACGTTACAGCTAAATTAAGTTTTAAGTATGCGATAGCGGGTTTTTCTTTTATCAAATATTTCATAAACCATCAACAGTCTTTTAAAAGTCTCACTATTTGTTGTTTAACTAATTATCAGTTATTACAGTAATAACGGTAAGTGCATATTTTTTTAAAGGTAAAGTCTAGTAATATTTACGATCCCCTTAATAATTGTAAACTAGGGGATCTACATTTATCAGACGTTGTGGTTTGTTAATGACTGTTTATAGTTACACAGTGGGCTGTCTGCGCTCTGTCCACCGCGGGGAATCGAACTCCTGATTTTAGCTTTTTAAGTCCTTAAATTTTCGCTGACCTTCAAGAGACTTTGTCAAATGCAGAGTGCAGATAGTCCATTTTTTAGCTTTTTGCTTAATAAACAACCAAACGAAATTAAGCAATAGACTTATTGATATTGTCTCCCCACAGCCCCTCCCCCAATGGTATGTCTGCGAACTTATGCTGCTAGAAACCGGGTTTCGATACCCGTGGTGGGCAAGAGCACAGATAGCCCTATGTGTAGCTTTGTGCTTAATAACAAACGACAACGTTTCCCCACATTTATAGTGACGTTTCAAACACTAGCTAAGAATAACTACGAAAAAAAAAATACTGTTCTCCAATAGATCAATAAAACTGTCGTGGAAACATTTAAAGTGTTTTTAATATATAAATTGTAACCCTCTTACATCGTTGGAAGATCTAGTAAGTCACACGCTAGCGACATCTGTACTTTAACATAAAAACTATAGCCTATCATCTACAAATCTACCTACAAAACGGAACTTAAAGACAACGGTAAGGCCTCGTCAACGCTGGATATGGCAGATGTAGTGTAAGGCCTCGTCAACGCTGGATATGGCAGATGTAGTGTAAGGCCTCGTCAACACTGGATATGGCAGATGTAGTGTAAGGCCTCGTCAACACTGGATATGGCAGATGTAGTGTAAGGCCTCGTCAACGCTGGATATGGCAGATGTCATTAATGAAAGCCAAGGGTTTCTGATTGAAGCCCTAAACAGGACAGACATCTTAAAATCTTGGTTTATTATTATTTGCCACTCTTGGAGTTCTTCAAAGCTGAATAAATGGTAATTAAAACCTCATACGATTGGCTTGGTGTACCTTGTGTGTGTGTGTGTCTGTCTGTCTGTGGCTATGTTTCTGTTTAAATTAAGGCTGTTGTGTCTTGGTGAATTCAAAGATATGTGTACATGTGTTCAAGGTTTTAGAATGCTGGGTTGTTGTGTGTCATATTGTAGGATTGAGAACAAACTGTGCTTCAATGGGAGAATTGTCTATTGAGTGTTCAAGGTTTTAGAATGCTGGGTTGTTGTGTGTCATATTGTAGGATTGAGGACAAACTGTGCTTCAATGGGAGAATTGTCTATTGAGTGTTCAAGGTTTTAGAATGCTGGGTTGTTGTGTGTCATATTGTAGGATTGAGAACAAACTGTGCTTCAATGGGAGAATTGTCTATTTCTATTGAAGCCTTAATAATCTGGGTAAAAGAGAATCAGTGTCAGGGCAAAAGTTTGAGCAAGGGTCGTAGTTCCAGCCCTCAGCCTGGGCTGATTTCTTAACATCTTGATTAATTATAATTTAAAAAAAAAGTGTGAATAAATCGAGGCACAGTATTAACAGAGCATAAAGATTTCATACCTCAATATAAACAATATTTCAGCACTTACCACTTTGATTCACCGGGGTTGTGTTTTTCGTTAAGTCCTGCTTTACCAGTCCATGTGTTATATCGGAGACAGGTTGTGAAAGGTTTGGTATACTTTCAATCCCTTCTGCTTGACTAAAAAAGGAGTAAATCATGCTTTAACATATAATTTTCTATTTATAATTATGCATGCAATGTGTGCAACGATATCTGTAGACGAGACAAACAGCAACAAACCTTGAATCCTATTGTTCTCATTTCCTGTATCATTTTCATTCTGTGCTGTATTTTTTTCTGTAGACTTTGCCTGTCCAGTTGTTGTCCTGACTTGCTGTCCAGACTGGTTATGTTGGACTTTGTAAAGGTTCTGTAAGTCTTGGCTAGTGTTTGTTGAGGTGGGAGACTGATTCTGTTCTTTGATAGGCTCTAAAAAAATTAATTAAATACTAAAACAAAACTCCTTAATTTCTGTGTTGTACACTGTACAGAAGTCTTGTAATTATTTATAAAAACATCTTAAGAAATGAAACTTTGATTTATTACCTGTTATCGTGTTTTCATATTTCCTCAGATGAGAAATATTGAGTGACACTTTCACAATATGTGAAACATTATTTTTTTATAAAGGTTAATATTCATTGGATCTGTAGCAAAATAACCAAAACATTAATAACATTTTATCACAAAGAAAATCTGTGTCTTTAAATTGTGAGAAAGAGTGAATAAACTATGAAACACGGTAAAATCCAGTAGTTTATAAAGCAGTTAATACGTTCTCTACTAAAATCTTTATTAAAACTACAACTTTTAAAACAAAATTTTGAAGAGGTTTCTTGCATGTTTATGATAAGTTCCATAAATGTATTGTATTACAATATTTCATTGATTTAAAAAAGAAAAGACCAACAGATGTGTTATAATTTCTGATGCAATAATTGCCTGTTTTAAGTCTTCAATCTTTTATTCACAAAACTGGAATTATTAAAATGATGCTTCTGGTTCATATTTCTTGACTTAAAGTTTGTTTTTTAATCTCGAGTTGTTTAACTGGTTCGGTGGAAATAGCCTAATTCGCTCAAGGTGGTCAAAACTGAATGTGAGATAAGGTTGTGCTTACGGCCAGAAACTTCACTACTACAAGTTATTGTTTTATGACTTTACATATCTCTAGTAAAAACAATCTATTAAATTAGCTTTATTCATTACTGGTCCAAACTTTAGTTCTGATCTGTGTAGGTCCTTTCTCAACTTTCCACACACACAAAAAAGATTCACTGACTGCACTACTTAGGATTAACACAAACGTAACATCTACAGATTTTTAAATTGATCAAAGTAAACCAAAAAAATTTAACAAAGGCACTTATTTCATGCTAGTTCTCTGATTTTCAGTCCACAATTAGCTGCTCTACTTCCTATAATAAAACATCAAACCTTATTTTGCATATCCAGTACTTTTGGTTATGTCCCTCTGTGTTGTTAGTGGTAAATTTATGGACTTGCAAAGCTAAGATGTGGAGTTCGGTTCCACACAGTGGACAGAGCTATTCACTTAAGCAACAACAACAAGTTTTGGTTATAAGTGACATTTCGGCATTGCTTGTGAAGTTAGGCCTTTCGTTAGTTATATGAAACTTGTAATTAACGAAATAACTTAGTCGTTTTCATTAAGCAGACTAGACTTATTATTTTATTTAACAAAAGTATAAAGAACCAACTTAAAAAGAGACCGTTGCAACAATAAATACCTTTTTAGTTTTTCATTAGTGTAAGAACAAACAAAATCTGAAAATTATATCATTTGTGTTCAACTCCGTCTAGTACTAGTAGCAGTTACCAGAAGTACAGTTTCTGATTGTTGTCTTTAAAAGAGCTAATGCTTATTTGCAATAAATTCTAGAATATGGGTGAACTCTTTACAACATCAGACTACAGTTGAAATTTGGAATATCTAGGTGACGTGTTGTATTGGGCTACTTAGACATTTAAGTGACGTGTTTTATAGTTTCTAATTTCTCAACTTCACAAAAAAAAATGAAAATGGTTAAGATCCTGTTTCATTCCATTAACCTCTCTGACAGGGCAGATCGTAGACATTTGGTGGCCCCAGGCAAACTTATTTTTAGTGGCCATTTATAACAGTATTTAAGAACTTTATATTATGTGGAATAAGTAATAACTCATTGAAAATTGATATGCATAAAAAAAACAACATTTAATTGAATGAAAAGTTTTATTTTAACACAAAATCATTTAACTTTAATTTAATGCAAAAGCTGATTTGAGATTTGAAATTCAATTTATTCCTGTTAATTTTTAAATTTATATTAGAAATTTGGTGACCCCAAGCGGCTGGTCTGCTGTTCTGACTGGCTCTGCCTTTGTGATTGTTATAACTAAGAATGGGAGACATTAAACCATGATAAAGTGGACTGTTATAGAAATTTCAATTAGTTTAATTCATGTTTGAATGGTTAAGATATTGCTAACAAGTTGTGCCTGTTCTAATTATTGTTTGTTTGTGTAGTTGTCACACTCATAAGGAAATATTTTTATATGAATTAGACAAGTTGTGATTTATTTATCATGATCACGAGGAAATATTTTCTCAAATGGCATGGATTACCCAATAAAATAATAAGTCTAGTCTGCTTAATGAAAACGACTAAGTTATTTCGTTAATTACAAGTTTCATATAACTAACGAAAGGCCTAACTTCACAAGCAATG
>NW_013669407.1:38126-40700 GCF_000517525.1 Limulus polyphemus
GACACACACACACAGACGCCATGTAGACAGACAGAAAGATGGACACACACACACAGCCATGTAGACAGACAGAAAGATGGACACACACACACAGCCATGTAGACAGACAGAAAGGTGGACACACACACACAACCAGGTAGACAGACAGAAATGATTGACACACACAGCCAGGTAGACAATAGAAGATGGACACACACACACACAGCCAGGTAGACAGACAGAAAATTGACACACACACACAGCCAGGTAGACAGACAGAAAGGTGGACACATGCACAACCAGGTTGACAGACAGAAAAATTGACACACACACACACAGCCAGGGAGACAGACAGAAAGGTGGACACACACACACACAGCCAGGGAGACAGACAGAAAGGTAGTGTGTGTGTGTGTCAGCCAGGTAGACAGACAGAAGATTGACACACGCAGCCAGGTAGACAAATAGAAAGATGGACACACACACACACTGACAGGTGGACAGACAGAAAGAAAAAGAAACAGAGAAATAGATATATTAGGAATTCAACGCAGTAGTGTAATAAGAATAATACACCTTTTTACTATGTGAAGGCGACAACCGAATCACAATTGTAATGAAAAAAAACCTATCGCAATCTTAGCATAATTGCCGATATTACATTGTTTGTCTTTAGTGACGTCATAAAACTTTGTTTCGATCAACACCGCCATATTGGACGTCAAACATTCAAACGCTTGTGGAGATAGTTCTGAAAGGCAGTAAAGAACAATCATAGGGTAGTTCGGAATAAATCAGATAGAGAAAACTAGATACAATATTTAGCACAGGGGGATCAGAACGACTGCGTAGCTCCACACACACACACACACATGTTCCAATTGCGACCAAGTCACTCAGAAAAGTCTCACTCTCGAAACGTTTTTCCATGCCCATCTTTTAACAAGATAAGAGGAAATCCATACTTATTTTCACAACGGGAATAGCGTCCTTTCCATCCCCCCTCAATTCGAGCTCTGTTTGTGGCTTTCCATTCCCCCTCAATTCGAGCACTGTTTGTGGTTTTCCATTCCCCCCTCAATTCGAATACTGTTTTTGGATGTTGCTAAACGTATTATAAAAAAGGTTAAGGTAATCTAACACTGGAAACTTCGTGTTCCTGTGCCTGAACTGTTTCATGAAAAGGGAGTTTATTTTGACAATCGGTCAACTGGAAAATCCAGAGTACAGAAGTCTTGCGAAAAAACCCAATGCTATCTGGGAATTGGCCATACAGCACGTAATAGTTTCAGTCACATGGTGCGTTATCAAATAGAGAAACTTCTTGGAAAAATGGCTTTGCTGTATTCTCCCGCATTACTTGGAGTTGACCTTGACATTTAAAGCAACTCGAATATCTGATTTTCCGTTATAGTTTTCTTTCTCTCCGGACAGTCTTTTCGAAACCCTGCCCTTATATTAAAGGAACGACTGAGAATGGTACAATAATACCAAGCACGTATCTAGTTTCCACTTCAAAATGTTGATAAATGTTCCCCTATTACCAACAGTGTTATTTTCCTAAAGATTTCGAAGACTTATCTTCCCAAACACGTGTCATTGAAGAAGAGGGTAAAATTTTCTTTCTTTGGTTATATATATATGCAGCTCTACGTTGATTTTATTGGTTGTAGACACAGTCTTAGAAATATTTTTAAAATGGAAAACTCTATTTCAAGCCCATTCACAAACCTGCACGTGACTAGTGCGTGTATTTAGGTCTTGACATAAGACAGGACGACAAGAAACTGCCGTCCACATAAATTCTTCTATATGTTTATAAACTTTATTTCTTTGATTACATGTTACTCCCTTTTATTGGATTCACAGTTTTATTGTTAAGTAATAATAATAAACTTTTTAATAGATGTGAAAAATCATTTTTACCAACACTCCAATTTTTAACTTTCTTGGTGTACAGAAAAAAAAAATTTCATTACCAACCGAACACCAACTTCGGTGTTGAGGAAAATTGATTTAAAAGGTTATGCAGAATTTGTTAATGTAAAATATCCATATATATATATATATTTGAATTTACAGAGAGTTATAACGTTCCAAAGCTGACCTTTGTCATGTAACAATACAGTAGACTCATAAAATAGAATTCTGTAAAGTTTATAGTCATCAAGAAACGCTGTAACATCACGTGATCCTGCATTTCTAAATACACGTACAACATTATTATTCTAGTAAGTAACGTGCTGGAGATTTAAGAAATATTCTCAGCTATTTTGATAAATATTTATACGTTTATTACATACATTTCTAGTTCTGTATGAGTTAATGATGTTTGACATATGAACGATTTTGATAACTGATAGTGCTTCATATAAATATATTAATTAAAATATTGTTGACTACAGTCGTGATTTCAGCATTGTTTGACATATGAACGATTTTGATAACTGATAGTGCTTCATATAAATATATTAATTAAGATATTGTTGACTACAGTAGTGATTTCAGCATTGTATTTGATAATCAAAATTGAAATCTCAGCTTTTTCTACTAACGTTTTTATATATATATATATATATATATATATATATATAT
>NW_013669407.1:41685-43119 GCF_000517525.1 Limulus polyphemus
TTCTACTATCGTTTTAGGTGTATAGTATAATGCCGAATTTTGGGCCAATAACAAGCATTCTTTTGGGGATAGTATGGACGGTTAAATTTAACGAGATAAAGGGGGTACAGGGACGAAGCTGTTACCTACATACGTGTAACAAAATCTTAGCATTAAACCTATTTCACATTAATTGTATTTATGTCCAAGGCTTCCTGCTGCTGTCCCTGATTTTCAACTACTGACCAGAGGGAAGACAGCCAGTCGGAAGCAGCCTTCCATTCGCCATCCATGCCAAGGAATAGACTATTATTCTTATAACGCACCCACAACTAATCTAATCACATTCTTGTAGAACAGAGTGGTCACATTCTTGTAGAACAGAGTGGTCACATTTTTGTAGAACAGAGTGGTCACATTCTTGTAGAACAGAGTGGTCACATTCTCGTAGAACAGAGTGCTCACATTCTTCTTATCAGGACAGGGTGGTCGCATTCTTCTTATCAGGACAGGGTGGTCGCATTCTTCTTATCAGGACAGGGTGGTCGCATTCTTCTTATCAGGACAGGGTGGTCGCGTTCTTCTTATCAGGACAGGGTGGTCGCGTTCTTCTTATCAGGACAGGGTGGTTACATTCTTCTTATCAGGACAGGATTGTCACATTCTTCTTATCAGGACAGGGTTGTCACATTCTTCTTATCAGGACAGGGTTGTCACATTCTTCTTATCAGGACAGGGTTGTCACATTCTGGCACATTTACTGGTTTTGTGATATATTTTATGATACTTCTATATCAGTCTCCCCGAAGCAAACGTTTTTATTGACCAATCATGCAACTCTTTATCATATAAACGTATTTTTTTTACACGCCGGTTGCCAACTTATAAATATATTTGTCGTACGAACAAGTTTATTTTCAGAGAAAGATATAAAGAGTATCAAGTTTGTTTGTTTGAAGTTAAACACAAAGGTACACATTGGGCTATCTGTGCTCTGCCCACCACAGATATCGAAACCCGGTTTCTAGCATGGTAAGTCCGTAGACATACCGCTGTGCCACTGGGGAGCCAGAGTATCAAGAAAAATAAACATTGAAATGAACATACTATAAAGTTAGATTTTACTAAAATATTTGGAAATTAATTCATATTTCCAGAAGTATTATAAAGTAGAACACTGTTAGATCTGCAGTAATATATTTACTTCAACCTATTATAAGTATTATAAAGTAGAACACTGTTAGATGTGCAGTAATATGTTTACTTCAACCTATTTTAAGTATTATAAAGTAGAACACTGTTAGATCTGCAGTAATATATTTACTTCAACCTATTATTATTATTATAAAGTAGAACACTGTTAGATGTGCAGTAATATATTTACTTCAACCTATTATTATTATTATAAAGTAGAACACTGTTAGATGTGCAGTAATATATTTACTTCAACCTATT
>NW_013669407.1:43825-47899 GCF_000517525.1 Limulus polyphemus
CCGTAATCATTTCTTGATTCTACATATATATATATATATATATATATATATTAACGAGTAAATGTGTAAGACATGTTACTTACAGTATCGCCCCCCAGTGGCACAGAAACGCTATAATCCGGGTTTCGATACCCATGGTGGGCAGAGCACAGATAGTTCATTGTGTAGCTTTGTGCTTAATTACAAACAACAATAACAATTTACAGTGTCTGTATTATTCGGGTGTTTGAGTACAACAGTATTGCATATCTTTGATTCTCTCTCTAAAACTATGCTTCTTATGGTTAATTTCAGTAGTTATAGGTGTATTAGAATCCTTTAATGTGATGAATGTATTGTGCTCTAACCTCAACATTGGCAAAAATAAACCAGTCAAATCGTCGTGTCATTCTTTTAGCGGTGTGACATACTCCCCACGGAACTCTGATTCTCTCTCTAAAACTATCCTTCTTATGGTTAATTTCAGTAGTTATAGGTGTATTAGAATCCTTTAATGTGTGAATGTATTGTGCTCTAACCTCAACATTGACCAAAAATAAACCAGTCAAAGCGTCGTGTCATTCTTTTAGTGGTGTGACATACTCCCCACGGAACTCTGATTCTCTCCTTACATCCGGCGGTTCAACGGTAAGTTTACGGACTTACAACGCTAAAATTCAGGTTTGATTCTTCCTGGAATGGACAGAGTGCAAGTAGCTCGTTCTGTAGCTTTGCACTAATAAAAAAACACATCAAGAACGAACCATTCCATCCGCGTGATAAAGATCGATACTTTCCATTTTTGAAAAAAGAAATTACCATCGTGTCGGCTTTTTTTCTCGTTTAAACTTTTAAATATATTTTAAAATCACAATTTCTTACATATTACGTCACCCAATTTGTTTATAATTTTTGTCACACACTATTTATAGTGCAGCTACAATAGGTTCCAGATTCCCGTTTTGTATAGTGATACAAGTTTAAAATGAGAATAGTCGGTCGTTTGTCAGTGTTCTACAATCAAAACAAAGCTGATAAAATTTACTGCACTGAAAATGTACGGTAAACAGGAAAGGCGGGCGACGAACTAACACACGAAGAAAGCGGGCTGAGCGCAAAAACCCGAGAATGGGATAGAAACGTGCAAAATGTCGGGATACACGAGAAGCGTTTTTGTTGTTGTTTTTCCCTGAGCTGAGTGTAAAGGTATTTTTTCATAAAGTATTTGTGATAGTAAAGTCATCTCGCTAACTGACAGATAAAGAAATCTCTTGTTCTGCAAGTTCAAACTGGGCATCTCTTCAAGTAAACTCGGTTTCTAGTTTGAACTTGTAGAAACTTGACATTACTTGAAGATATGCCTAGTTGAACTTGTAGAACTCGGTATTACTTAAAGATATGCCTAGTTGAAACTCGTAGAACTCGGTATTACTTAAAGATATGCCCAGTTTGAACTTGTAGAACTCGGTATTACTTAAAGATATGCCCAGTTTGAACTTGTAAAACTAGGTATTACTTACAGATATGCCTAGTTGAAACTTGTAAAACTCGGTGTTACTTACAGATATGCCTAGTTGAAACTTGTAAAACTCGGTGTTACTTACAGATATGCCTAGTTGAAACTTGTAAAATTCGGTATTATTTAAAGATATGCCCAGTTTGAATTTGTAGAAATTCGACATTACTTATAGATATGCCTAGTTGAAACTCGTAGAACTCGGTATTACTTAAAGATATGCCCAGTTTGAACTTGTAGAACTCGGTATTACTTAAAGATATGCCCAGTTTGAACTTGTAGAACTCGGTATTACTTAAAGATATGCCTAGTTTGAACTTATAGAAATCGACATTACTTTGTCCATTAATGAGATGGCTTTACATTTATGTAAAGATAAATAAATAAACACTCTAAAAAAGCATTTCTTTATTTTTTTCCCCAAGTCTTATCCTTACAGCTATTGAAAAGATGCACCATTGGTAATCACGAAACAATATCACAACTGCCACTCTTATCACGCACCTACTGGTAGCACTAGATCTCAAGCCATATAGAACCTTTGATCTCTAGTTCTACACTCTCACCACTAGGCTTCTCATGGATCCGTTTTCAAAGACATTACGCGTATCTTGTTGTTAATGTGACTAAATAGAAGGACATTACGCGTATCTTGTTGTTAATGTGACTAAATAGAAGGACATTACGCGTATCTTGTTGTTAATGTGACTAAATAGAAGGACATTACGCGTATCTTGTTGTTAATGTGACTAAACAGAAAACTGTAATTCTCTTAGATCTAACATCTTTCTTTGTTGATATATTGGAATATTCAGTATAACAGCGACATATGGTGTAATCTTTGATTAAATTATGCGCACTTCTTTTTCTACTTATAGAAAGCCTCGCACCTTCTTAAGCCTTTGAAGTTTTCCCCATACTACCGTATTGTTTGCTAACCGACAATGTCAACAATACCGTATTGTTTGCTAACCGACAATGTCAACAATACCGTATTGTTTGCTAACCGACAATGTCAACAATACTGTATTGTTTGCTAACCGACAATGTTAGTCAATGTCAACAATAAAAATATCTTTTCCAGAAGTGATAATAATTGTTTTGTTTTTTAATTTCTTTTATTTTTCAAAAACATTTTTCAAACATCACTGTTTATTATTTCATTAATTCTAAAATGTATTTGTTTTGTATAAAAAGAAAAAAAAAGTTAAATTTCTACTGAAATATTAGTAAGTAAGTAAATATTAGTAGTAAGTAAGTAAGTAATTAGTAAGTTGCATTCAGTAATACTAGTTTGTTCGTATTTTAGAGCAAGGCCACATTGGACTATCTGCTCTGTTCACTGTGGGGAATCGAACCTCAGATTTTAGCGATGCAAGTCTGCAAACTTACCGCTGTTCTACGGGGGAACCCGTAATGCTAGTTTCCAAAGCAAGCAAACAACAACAACAAATCGGGTGAAAAAGGGTATTACTCGGGCAGTACGAGGCTTGGCGTGGTCTAGTAGTTAACGTGTGTAAACTGAGCATCCGTAGGTTCTTGTTGTTGCAAAAACCGCAGTCCGTACATTGAAGTCGTAACCGTCCAGTCAAATCGAATTTTGTGTAAGACAAGAGCAGTCCAAGAGTTGGCGGTGGGTGCTGTTGACTAAGTGTATTCCCTCTAGGGTATCATTGCAATGTGTAGCTTTACACAAAAATTCTAAAATATTAACAAACTTTCAACAAATGTGTCATCAAAATAAATATGTGGAAATAACTGTGTCATTTCCAAATAAATATGTGGAAATAACTGTGTCATTTCCAAATAAATATGTGGAAATAACTGTGTCATTTCCAAATAGATACGTGGAAATAACTGTGTCATTTCCAAATAAATACGTGGAAATAACTGTACCATTTCCAAATAAATACGTGGAAATAATTGTGTCATTTCCAAATAAATACGTGGAAATAACTGTGTCATTTCCAAATAAATATGTGGAAATAACTGTCATTTCCAAATAAATATGTGGAAATAACTCTGTCATCAAAGTTAGGTTTATGATTGCATATTAACATTATAACACATCTCTACGATTGGTATACCACATATTGTATTGGTTTTGTCAATTAATAAATGCTCCTGACGTTTCAGTGGTAAGCGTTAGAGCTTTTGCCGCTAAAATTCGGAGTTCGACCCTGCGGTGGACGTAGTGCAGATAGCCTATCATAAACTTTGCGCTTAAATAAACAAAAAAAATTATAAACGTCTATGATCATATCACAATGTTGGATAATTTTACTCTACTGTTGCCCATTTTGGTAGAGTTAATATTACTGTTGCCCATTATGGTGAGTTACTTTTACTCCAGTGTTACCCATTATGGTAGAGTCTACTGTTGCCCATTATGGTGAGTTAATTTTACTCCAGTGTTACCCATTTTGGTAGAGTTAATTTTACTGTTGCATATTTTGGTGAGTTAATTTTACTCTACTGTTGCCCATTTTGGTAGAGTTAATTTTACTGTTGCCCATTATGGTGAGTTAATTTTACTCCAGTGTTACCCATTTTGGTAGAGTCTACTGTTGCCCATTTTG
>NW_013669407.1:48884-51729 GCF_000517525.1 Limulus polyphemus
TGAGTTAATTTTACTCCAGTGTTACCCATTTTGGTAGAGTCTACTGTTGCCCATTTTGGTAGAGTTAATTTTACTGTTGCCCATTATGGTGAGTTAATTTTACTCCAGTGTTACCCATTTTGGTAGAGTCTACTGTTGCCCATTTTGGTAGAGTTAATTTTACTGTTGCCCATTATGGTGAGTTAATTTTACTCTACTGTTGCCCATTATGGCAGAGTCTACTGTTGCCCATTATGGTAGAGTTAAAAACAAACAAAACAAAAAAAAAATGAGTGAAATCGAAAAATTTACTCACACTTTAATTCGACATTATTTTTCAAAGTTATTCATATTCCAAATACGCGATTTCCAAAATTCAGTGATTAAGTTTTACAACTTAAAGAAAAACCGTCGTTTTCTTTTTAAATATCATAACCTCTAATACTTAATTATCTTTGATAAAAAATTTCACATTTCTGACAAATATTATGCGCATTGCAAACTTCATTAAATTTCCGCGTAGGATTCAGTGAAACAAACCCCCAGAAAACCCTAAATTAACGTTATCGTATAACTCGTAACTGGTTCATTAAACTTTAAGATATTTCAAACACTAATAATATTTCCAGCATAACCCCGTGTGAGGGGGGGGGGGAGAGAAAATCCTTAAACTAGGAAAACATTATGCTTATAAACTGGTTAAATAAGTCTACTCACTGTTATGTGAATGTACACAAGAAGTGACTAATAACACATCCCAGACACAACAGAAAAGCCTTACTCTCTATAGGTTACCACTTCAACTGGAATGAGATTAGTACAATTGATAAAACACCTGATTGTAAAATGAATGAAATCTTACAAGTATAGATTAACCTGTCGAATGAAAAGTGGGTATGGACACGGAAGTTTGAGAATTTTAATGGACTGCAACTGCCTTTTGAGTGAAAAAAGAACGACGTTTCGGCTTCCATACTGAGGCCTTCTTCAGGACTGCTTGTTGAGTGGAAAGAAGATGACATTTCGGCTTCTATATGGAAGCCTTCTTCAGGTCCTGACTGCCTGTTGAGTGAAAACAGGACAACGTATCGGCTTCTATACTGAGGCCTTCTTCAGGACTGCTTGTTGAGTGGAAAGAAGACGACATTTCGGCTTCTATATTGAAGCCTTCTTCAGGTCCTGACTGCCTGTTGAGTGAAAAGAGGACAACGTATCGGCTTCTAGACTGAGGCCTTCTTCAGAACCTGCAGTCCATTAAAGTTCTTAAATCTACTGTGTCCACTCTGCCTAAAGTGTCCAACAAGGACATAGAAGGTAACAAATTTAGGATTTTGATGCTCGTTTCCTTATCCCCACCCCTGAGTGCAGTGCAAAACTTATCTGCCTGCCTTTTGTACTTTCCGTGATAATTTTTCGTACTATTGATAATTAACCGTTTAGTTCCCATTAATCTTAGTTCCTGACTTCTATATGTGTGTCACTTGTGTATTTCCGTAATTATTTCTACAGTGCAAAGCATCGGTAACAATGTATTACCACCACAAGTTAAATAGTCTAAACAGTATATTTAACTGACTATGCACCTCACTAGGTGTATTTCTAGATCTAATCTATATCAAAGCTTGCTTGGATCAAAAGTGGGTACCAGTTTCTATTTATGGTATATCTAACTGCTATTGTAAGTTTCTCATGTACGTGTACCATCAATAGTTGACACGATATTTAAATGATTTATTAAATAAAAAAACGAACAGAAAACTAAGAAACGTCCGTTGAGATTTTAACTTTTAATCTTACACTTCAATATTAACTATCCGGCTTTACGTTAGATTCATCAAGGCCCGGCATGGCAATCTCGACTCGCAATCTACGGGTCGCGGGTTCGAATGCCCGTCACTATAACATGCTCGCCCTTTAAGCAGTGGGGGCGTTATAAAGTGACGGTCAATCCCACTATTCGTTGGTTAATGAATAGCCCAAGAGTTGGCGGTGGGTGGTGATGACTAGCTGACTTCCATCTAGTCTTACACTGCTAAATTAGGGACAAATATCGCAGATAGCCTTCGTGTAGCTTTGCGCGAAATTAAAAAACAAACAAACAGATTCATCAAACGTCATAGTGTTAAAGACCACAAACACAAAGCCCTCTTCTGGCGAAATTTGACGAAACTTTCTCTGCTTCAAGATAGAGAAATTCTGATTAGAATTATGAAAGTCTGAGAAATTTGTTCAAATGTATTATTTCCCCGAAAGGGAGCCAAAGGTCCCCTAGAGGGGTCATCTGTGTTAACGACTCGCACTATGCAGTAGTGAGTTGTCTGTCAGTCTCTCAGTCAGTAGACAAACAATTACGTTACATAAGGGACGCTTAACGTTGCAATTTGTGCTGTCGTGATGTCAGTAAAATGTGCGCATGGCATGAATCACGAAAAAAATTACGCAATTTGTAGGCTAAGCACAACATGTCACCTCAAAAGCAAGAAATAAAAAAATGTTTGATACTCTTAATTTTGGTTTCGAAGAATCTGCGGAAATACATCTAGTGTTACAACTATGCTCTAAAAACTTGAGTGAAAATAAAGAAGAAGGTCATAATATGACAACCATCGTATATCTGCCATTATCAAGTGCCGGCATGGCCAGGTGGTTAGGGAGCTCGACTCGCAATCTGCGGGTTTGAATCCCACTACCACCAAACATGCTAGCCCTTTCAGCCGTGGGGGGCGTCATAATGTGACGGTCAATCCCACTAAGAGTAGCCCAAGAGTTGGCGGTGGGTGTTGACGACTAGCTGCCTTCTCTTTAGTCTTTCACTGCTAAATTAGGGACGGCTAGCGCAGCTAGCCCTCGTGTAGCTTTGCGAGAA
>NW_013669407.1:51739-67060 GCF_000517525.1 Limulus polyphemus
CTTCTCTTTAGCCTTTCACTGCTAAATTAGGGACGGCTAGCGCAGCTAGCCCTCGTGTAGCTTTGCGAGAAATTAAAAAAAAAAACAAACATCAAGTGCCGACGAGGCCTCTCTGAGTATCCCGTAAAACGCGTTGAAAAAAGAAAGAAAATTCATGAAAATATTTAAGCAATGATATCACCAGCTGACAATATCTGCCTTGGAAAGCGCGGATTAACAATGGTATATTTAAAAGAAAGGGCGCAAGACTGACAAAAGTATTGTTTACTTGAAGCAACACAATGTAATCAAATGTTATAGTTTCGCTCGTGCTTTTGGGTTCAATGACCTGTCGGTCTAATAACATGATTTACAAAGCTTTTCGGTCTAAAGCTTACGACATCATTAGAAGGGAAAAGCCGTAGAAATGATTATGATTAAGACATTTTTCCAGATTTATATTGTATATCATAATAAAGATATATAGGCACAATGATGTTTAAACAGACTATATAAAAACCTGGTCGTTTTAGCGTCATTTACTAATCAGTTAACGTATTGATTTGCATCATCTAGGACCTGAACATTTGAGAGATCACACGTTTTGTGCAAGAAAATGGAAGGTTCTTTAAGATGTAATATTAATTGTTATTTGCTAGGTAGTCAAGCAAACTTGGTGCGTTTAGTAATGTTGCCCAGGTTTTATTACAATACTCGTAGCCATTTTTGCTATAGGCTGGCGAAATTAAATAATAATAAAGAAGAACACATGGGCGATTCCTATCATGAACCACTATTGTGGTTCATGACTGTACCTATTTTGAGGTCTGAGCATCTTTCTGTTCACCCAGTTTTTCATCAGCGAAATAAGTGATGGTTATATTTAGATTAAAATAGAAATAATAAGCAGCGCTTTTGACATTATGGTAAGTCATGCTCTATGGTAAGTTATAATTTTAAAGTAATTAAAAAAAAATTGAAATTTGGTGGCGCTCCGTATTGGTGACCTGGATAAACCTAAGCCTAACTTCTTATTACTGGGGTGTTTTTTCATACCATTTATGATAAGACGTGTGTAGCAACACAATATTCTTTCAATGGTCGACAAATAACGATCTTTCAAAAACAAAACTACAGTTATTTACGCAGAATTACCGAAAAAAATTCACGACCCAACATTTTTCGCGTCTTCCACAAACGATGGTTGGTTGGTTGGTTTCGAGTGTTCGCGCAAAGCTACACAATGCCTAATACGCTCTTATTTAGAATGGATCAACTGAAGCAGTGGTTCTGAAATATTTTAGTTCGCGAACCCCTTCTCTTTCTAACCCCCCCCCTTCCCCAAATAAAATATATTTTTGTGGTTGGATAAGGGGGCGCTCAGTGCTGACTAGCAAATTCGCGTTGTTCATTACAATATACAATTTTTGCGGTAACATTTTTTTTTCCCTGAATCTTATCACGAACTCAAGCTCCAGAAATACATTCATCATCCCATTTGAGAACCATTCTTACACCAGTGGATGGCATATTGTTTTCCATTTTACTTCTGTTTCTTACGTTTTTCCTTCTCTTTTTTTTTCCTTTTGCTTATTCAGCACAGTTTTACTTTCAAAATGTTAAAAAAACAAAAAAAACAAAAAACGACTGAGCGGCTAAAAGGATTGTTAATTTTTGAATAGAGTTGTTTAAACATTTGTTTAACAACAAGTAAAAGCTTTGAATGGTCTATTCTTTCATTGGGGGGGGGGGGGGGATATGTCTGTTAGCCAGACTAGTTTTGGAGAATTCCACTCCTCGTCAGTGACCCTGGACACTACCACCAATGAAATATCAGACCAAACCAAGCCTTTATAGTAGTGAGGTATCGAAATAACAATACGAAGAATTAAATTGTGGCGGAATGCTACAAGTTCTTTAAATACCTATAGAATGATAGGTTTCTTTTTGTGGGTGTAACAACACTTAAATTCACCATTTCGATTGTTACTTTTAATGTGCTAATATAAATGTACCTTAACGCGTTAGAAAAGGTAGCGACATATAATTTCTACACGCTATCCCAATCAGTAACTTGTATATGTGTATTGCTGTTTTTGATAAGCACACAGCTGCACAATAGGCTATCTATGCTTTTATAACCACGGCTATTGAAAACCCGATTTTTAGCATTGTAAGCCTGCGGACTTACCGCTGAGCCACTGGGGGTTCTAGAAAAACATTCTCTAGTTTTGAACTACTGACCAGAGGGATGGCAGCCAGAAGTACCCGCCGCTACAAGGGCTTTGCCCGGCTCTTTCAGTTGAATAAAGGGATTGACTATCACTTT
Source organism: Limulus polyphemus (assembly GCF_000517525.1). Lineage (NCBI taxonomy): Eukaryota > Metazoa > Arthropoda > Merostomata > Xiphosura > Limulidae > Limulus > Limulus polyphemus. Next base: position 54,048 of record NW_013669407.1, read on the forward strand.
TTTAACGCGCCCACCACTTAAAGTGCGGAAGTTTTCTCAATGGTACGACGTCTCGAGCCTCGGACCATTCAATCCGACACGCTAACCAATGGGCTACGTCCGGACCCTTTAAATCTTCTGCGTTGCACATAATAGCAAGATATAAAAAGTAAACTTCGAAAATCAATATTTTCTCTACTCAAAAACTTTTGTTGTTTATAAACTTCTATTTTATTTGAAAACCAAAATTGTCACTCACTTAAAAAACTCTTCAATAATTATTTAACTGTGTCTAAAGAACTGGGTACAAACACAGATTTATCTCTACTAACCGAAAAGCTACAGAAAAGGCTATCTGAGTTCTGTCCACCTGATTTTCGCGTTGCAGGTACGAAAACGCATCGCTGATCCATTGGGAGCCAACCACTCTGCAGAAGTAAAAAAAAAAAAAGTATTTTTTTTAATCATAAGGCTGCACAATGTGTGCACTCTCCCCACCGCCGATATAAAAACCTGAATTTTAATGTTATAAGTCCTCAGGCTTACCTCGAGCTACCGGAGGGGGGTGGGTTGCTAGGTTGGCTGTATATCATTGAAAAGCATGCTGAACTTTTCGACAGTATCTAAACCAGTATTTCTGTGTTTTCGCTTATAATTGGCGAACTCCTAGACCGATTGTCACCAAACATGGCACTGACCTGGCTGTTTATGTGTCGGATTATAAATCAGGATACCCATTATTTCTCACTGCTGTAGTCTCCATAACTTTCTGTTGTTGAACTGTAAGTCAGATAAATCATAAAGACGCAAAGAAAGCTGGAAAACTAGTTAAAACCGAATGATAGTTATACGACCTACGTTTAACGTGTTCGTGCTGTCGGCAACTTGCGAACCTCTGATTGTTGTGCGTGACTTTTGTAAGAAACGCGGATATTAGTAATTTCATCAGTTATGTGCTGATACAAAGAACTATAAGGTTGAGTAAAAAAAAGTTATACTCTGTCTGTAACTAACCATATTAACATATATCATATAACACGGTTTCCTCCGTTTGTTTGTTGAATTTGGACTAGAGGGAAGGCAGCTAGTCAATACCACCCACCGCCAACCATTGGGCTACTCTATTACTAACAAACAGTGGGATTGACAGTCTCTTTATAACGCTCTCACGGCTGAAAGAGCGAGCATGTTCGTGGAGGGAATTCTAACTCTCGACCCCCACCCCACCCCCACCATCTTGCGAGTCAAGTACCCTAATGAATAGGCCATGCTAGGGCTCCTCTCCCGCGCTCGAGCTTGAACACGGGCCACGATACATATATATATTAGCTTATATGTACTTAACGCTTTAACAATAAATGGGAAAATCGTGTCATATACACAAACTCCAAAGTATACTATCTTATAGGGCAGTAACTGCCACAATAGCACCTATATAGCATTGGTGATAACTCTATATTAATATATTCAACTATTTATTAGATCAGGGGGTGAGAAAACAATGTATAAATCTGAGTAGAAGAGAGTCGGGTGAACCCTATATTAATATACTCAACTATTTATTAGATCAGGGGGTGAGAAAACATTATATAAATCTGAATAGAATAGAGTCGGGTGAACCCTATATTAATATATTCAACTATTTATTAGATCAGGGGGTGAGAAAACAGTATATAAATCTGAGTAGAAGAGAGTCGGGTGAACCCTATATTAATATACTCAACTATTTATTAGATCAGGGGGTGATAAAACAGTATATAAGTATGAATAGAAGAGAGTCGGGTGAACCCTATATTAATATGTTCAACTATTAATTAGATTAGGGGGTGAGAAAACAGTATATAAATCTGAATAGAAGAGAGGCGGGTGAACCCTATATTAATATACTCAACTATTTATTAGATCAGGGGGTGAGAAAACAGTATATAAATCTGAATAGAAGAGAGGCGGGTGAACCCTATATTAATATCTTCAACTATTTATTAGATCAGGGGGTGAGAAAACAGTATATAAATCTGAATAGAAGAGAGTCGGGTGAACCCTATATTAATATCTTCAACTATTAATTAGATCAGGGGGTGAGAAAACAGTATATAAATCTGAATAGAAGAGAGTCGGGTGAACCTTATATTAATATCTTCAACTATTAATTAGATCAGAGGGTGAGAAAACAGTATATAAATATGAACAGAAGAGAGTCGGGTGAACCCTATATTAATATATTCAACTATTTATTAGATTAGGGGGTGAGAAAACAGTATATAAATATGAACAGAAGAGAGTCGGGTGAACCCTATATTAATATCTTCAACTATTAATGAGATCAGGGGGTGAGAAAACAATGTATAAATCTGAGTAGAAGAGAGTCGGGTGAACCCTACATTAATATCTTCATATATTAATTAGATCAGGGGGTGAGAAAACAATGTATAAATTTGAATAGAAGAGAGTCGGGTGAACCGTATATTAATATATTCAACTATTTATTAGATCAGGGGATGAGAAAACACTATATAATTCTGAATAGAATAGAGTCGGGTGAACCCTATATTAATATCTTCAACTATTAAATAGATCAGGGGGTGAGAAAACACTATATAATTCTGAATAGAAGAGAGTCGGGTGAACCCTATATTAATATCTTCAACTATTAATGAGATCAGGGGGTGAGAAAACGATGTATAAATCTGAGTAGAAGAGAGTCGGGTGAACCCTATATTAATATATTCAACTATTTATTAGATCAGGGGGTGAGAAAACACTATATAATTCTGAATAGAAGAGAGTCGGGTACTGAAGCTCATCCGTACAGTTACAGCCGTGTTTTTATACCGTTCACTGCCGGTAGGGTCCACATATTACATCATATTGATTTATGTGATGTTTGTGTCTGTTACAACACTCGGAGTCAAGAATTATTGGGTAGACTCTCACATATACATAATGAACCACACTAGTAATCAGTGGGACTAATTGCAATATTGATAAGATTTTTTTTCCCCATTTTTCGAAGTTCATTCATGTGTTGAGGACCCTAGTGGTTGAACTGATGTTCGTCAGGGTTTGAAAGTATAAAATAAACATCGTATTAACCACAGACCATATAAAGTCGTAGTGGAACGGCGTGTAACAGAACTACATTTTGGCGTTTTATAGGTAGTGTGTTGCCACCTTTTGGGGAAGGTATGTAACAGCCTTTTTCGACGTAAAATATTCATAAACTCCGGTTATAAATATGTGTTCAGATTGGGGACTTAGAACTTTCAATACGGAAATCTCTTGTACTTAATGGCATTGGAAAACAAAAGAATGGGGACTAGCTTGTGGCACCAGGACCAATCAGAAAGAGACTAGCAAAGAGTCGTACCCCAGCCGTGGTAGGCAATTAGCAGCGTCTTGTAACAGGTGCGAATCCGCAAAAACAAATATCAGTGACAAAAGTCCTCCATGTTTGTCAGGCAACGGTGTGCAACATAGACGAGAACGATCTCCGTCTGAAAAAGCAACGTAGGTCGCGTGTACAAAAGTTGCTTCCACGACATATCCGTTCAACCGTCGCATACTCAAACAGCTAAAAAATGAACCAGATATTCAAGCTGTTCCACAGAAATGCATACCCGTCATCTCACTGGCCGCCAATGGGTATCTATTCGATCGGATTGTAAGAACGGGCGCCGTGATACCGTTGTCCTGTTACACTAGACGGATTAAGAAAAGATGCAGGGATGAATGGTATGCTTTGAGCATGACAGCCTTACGACAGAGCCTTGGGCAGTGAAACCTACATGGATAGTAACGACGCGGTGAGGCTCCAAACTCCATTGTTTACACGTGTTATATACAACGAATGAATGACTATTATATAAGTACATATAATGTTTTTAAAACTGCATGATTATATAAAATATAGTTTACTTAAAGATGAAAGTTCGCTTGGAGTGGCCTCGTGGTTAGGGCAGTTAACTCGCAATCTGTGGGTCGCGGATTCAAATTCTATCACTGAAGATGCTCGCCTTTATAGCCTTGGGGGCGTTATAATGTGACGGTCAATCCCACTTTTCGTTGGTACAGGAGTAGCTCACGAGTTGGCGACGGGTGGTGTTGACTAGTTGCCTTACCTCTAGCCTATCACTTCTACATTAGAGACTGCTAGCGCAAATAACCCTCGAGTAGTTTTGTGCGAAATTCAACAACGTTTTGCCCCAGGCAACCAGGAATGAGGTGAATGTTTACACCAAATTGCGTAATTAGGCCTACACCAAATTGCGTATTTAGGCCTCGTAGTGTAAGGGTGCTAAATAAACACAGCTTAATCGCAAGAAACAACACGAATGAAGTCCCTTCACCTGAACCAACCCAGTCACAGCATCACGAACATGATTGATTTTTGACATGGAAATAGTAAAAGACGTGTCACTGAAAAGGGAGCAGTCGTTTATTTCCTTACTGAGGGGTGTACATAAATAACTGTCGTTTTAGAACCAGTATCTTAACTTTAAACTATCACAATAAGACCCTTTTTACTTTGATTGTTTGTTTGTAGTTAAGCACAAAGGTACACAATGGGCTATCTGTGCTCTGCCCAACACGGGTATCGAAACCCGGTTTCTAGCGTTCTAAGTCCACAGACATACCGCTGTGCCACTGGGGGCTTTTTACTTTGAACTCAGAATCATAAAACATACCCAATGTTCTCCTATAATACATTTACACTTTAAATAATATTAATGGTAACTAACATTTCCATCAAATACAACAAATAAATACTACAACAATAAAGTTTAACTCATTCACTCTAAATAATAATAATAATGGTAACTAACATTTCCATCAAATACAACAAATAAATACTACTAACAATAAAGTTTAACTCATTCACTCTAAATAGTAACGAAAAGAAGAAAGTGAATTCCCTCAGTCCACGTGTCGAATGATCGAGTCTGTCTGGCCGAGGTTATATGATTTCCCGCCACAGGGAAATTTCTTGAAAGAAAGGACGATCACATTTGTTCTGTATGTATGTTATCTATCATAAAAAATTACTTTATAGGCCAGTAAAACTCTCCTTTGTTAACTTTGGGCAGAAACATACTACTTTATAGGCCAGTAAAACTCTCCTTTGTTAACTTTGGGCAGAAACATACTACTTTATAGGCCAGTAAAACTCTCCTTTGTTAACTTTGGGCAGAAACATACTACTTTATAGGCCAGTAAAACTCTCCTTTGTTAACTTTGGGCAGAAACATACTACTTTATAGGCCAGTAAAACTCTCCTTTGTTAACTTTGGGCAGAAACATACTTTTTTCACGCGTATTTGGGAAATTATGTGATTTCTTTAAAAAACAACAACAACTTGATTTTATATTCTAAACGTGTTGAAAAATACACACCCTTTCCACGAATGGTAACAAGATTGCCAGTAAGTGCTCCCACCCAGGGGTCAGATATTGTATACCGTATTTTATTTATAGCCTTATTTACTTATTCTGTGCATAAATACATGTGTTCAATTTTTCACACTTGTACTAAATAATTATCCATACATCTTGCGTTTCTCAGCAATTCTTCATTACCAAATAATGCTATCGTAGTAGTTTTGTACGATGTTATTATTACCGTTATTCAACTTTCAGTCAGCTATACACTGTTTCTCAGAATAAGGAATGTCCAACAGTTCGAAAGCTGTATAAACAACGTGTACATCGTATCATCTCGCAAGCAATTTGGTGCATAAATTATTTATAGAAAAAACGTGTTAGATCCCATCCGTAATAGTAGGGTTAATAACAATTTCATGCCAATTATCACGAGTGTAGATAAGAATGTAACTGTATTATAAATATAAAACATAGTGCCCTCATATAGGTGTATATATACTTTTGTATAAATAGTATAATTTTACATTATCTTCGTAAGGTTTTACTGACGTATTTTTTGGCGCGTACATCTATAATAAAAGCGTTGTATTTTTTACATAGTTATCTCGTCAGGACAGTACAGAACTGAATAACTGCCTGTATTTTTTTAAGAAACACAAGTCGTTCAACGCAAAGTAAGTTAATACTTTTTTTTAATAATATCTGTGGAACTCGTGTATTGTGATGTAGTGATTTATTTATTAAAGGTAAATACATTTTAATGTTGATTTTGATTTAAAGATTCACTTAAATTTAATTTGAAATTGACAGGAATAAAATAATGTATTTTATAACCTAGGTTTCTAAAAAAATTCTAAATTAAAAAACAAATATATATTTAAAAACTCGCGTTAAAAGATACGCAAGTATTATATATCTTATTCTTATTTTAAACTATACGTTTTAAAGTTAAGATGTATAGTTTTCTTAGTTTTGTAGTTTTGAAGGGTAGCCTGTGATGCTACGAAACCGGTTTACTAAATAACAAAAAGACTATCGAAGGTTTGTGATGTATATTTATCAACTGTAAGTATTAGAGTAAATAACTCGGTGTATACGAAACCGGTTTACTAAATAACAAAAAGACCATCGAAGGTTTGTGATGTATATTTATCAACTGTAAGTATTAGAGTAAATAACTCGGTGTACTGTAGTATATTCTACAGTGCCAACTTACGCTTTGTATCATATATGTGAGACATTGTTTTGGGCCTAGTTGAAAGTTAAATTTAACAAATAAATGTTAATGTTGTCTTTCACATGTGTGTGTATATAAAGTTATTAAAAAATAATAATACAGCATGCCCGTTTTTCTATAAAATATTCTTATTGTGTACAGTTTTCAAAAAAAAAAAGACACAAAGTCTACAAACCTTCGCCAGAGAAGCGGGCTCAGTCGGATTTAGTGACATGTCATAACGCTGGAACTCCTTTAAAATGTATTCTAACTCTATACGGAGACAGGTCTACGAGTTGGGGCCAGCCACCCGGGATACCTAAAAACAGGTGGTAAACAAGTAAGTTAGACTGTCGGACTTCTGAAGAAACGAAAGATACTGTGCGAAAAAAGAAGTAAAACGTAACTTTTGATCAGTGAAAATATGATATGATGCTTTGTTTTTATATTACAATATCAACGCAACTCGTGGGCTCTTACCAGGTTGGGTTGTTATATATCATCTACGATGCCCCGAATGCAAGATATCTAGCCTCTCACAATTTTACTGTGTAAAGGTCAAAATTTAAAAAAATACAGAATGTCCTGCGTAGGGTCCAGCACGGCTATTGGCTGCCAAAGCAACCATCAACAATACAAAGCTGTTGTTTTCAAGCGTTATTGGTTGTCAAGGTGACCGTGAACAATATAAGGTTGTTGTTTTCAAGCGTTATTGGTTGTCAAGATATGACCGTCAACAATATAAGGTTGTTGTTTTCAAGCGTTATTGGTTGTCAAGGTGACCGTCAACAATATAAGTTTGTTGTTTTCAAGCGTTATTGGTTGTCAAGGTGATGTCAACAATATAAGGTTGTTGTTTTCAAGCGTTATTGGTTGTCAAGATGACCGTCAACAATATAAGGTTGTTTGTTGTTTTCAAGCGTTATTGGTTGTCAAGATGACCGTCAACAATATAAGGTTGTTGTTTTCAAGCACTATTGGTTGTCAAGGTGACCGTCAACAACACAAGGCTGTGTGCAAATGGCAATCGAGTCAAATAAATATGATTATAAAAACATGTCTAGTTCACTGTATGAGTTATGTTTGGTATGCTGTTAAAACAGAGCCCACGGGGATTTCAGATGTTCACACTGTTAGAACAGGGTCCACAGGGATTTCAGGTGTTCACAACCACACGCTTCTTTAAATTTGGAGGCTAAGGTTCAAAATCTAGTAAGTATTTCATTAATTTTTCTACGTTTATACGCAAAACCCAGGGTCGTAATTCTTAACAGAAGATTAATTACACCGGTAATAAGTTGGACATTCAAATATATATAGGAATCACTGGACAGAAAAAACAAACTGAATTTTACCCAAGTCTAGAAAATATAAAAATACACTTGAGCACGTGGATAATGAAGATTACTTTCAAGGTATTGAGTAATGTTGTCACTTTTCTTCCAACGTTTCCTGTTTATTTGTCAACGAGATTTCAAAAGTTTAAACTAAGGATATAACAGTTATATCACTCATATTTTCAAGATTCTGTAAACTTTTGTATATTTCCCAACTTCACATAGCTGTCCGTTAATTATCGAAAATTAAGTCTAATTTTGTAGATATTGTAGCTAATTTCAAATACTAGTTTAACTAGGACTATGCAATGTCTCAAAACAAATTCTTATAAGGATTAGGATGCACTGACTTATCCAGTTAAGTACTCTCTCTCTTATCGATATTTTCGGCCGTAATCCTAATAATACCTCCCGATATTCTGCCAGCTTTAGTGATTTAGGATAGTCATAAATCCATATACTAAAGTATCAATACAAAATAATATGTATAATAATAATAAAATATAATAAATAAATCACAAATAATGAAATAAATTTTTATTAAATATTTTCCGTTAATAAAATTGTAGAGATCTCTGAATGGAAAGTACGATACGAAAAAGTAGTATAAGAGTATTCATTCATTAGGCCTTGCTATGACGTCAGGTGGTTAGGGCGCTTGACTCGCAATCTGAAGGTCCCCCGTCCCACCAAACATGCTCGCCCTTTCAGCCGTGGGGACATTATAATGTTTCAGTCAATACCACTATCCCTTGGTAAAAAGAGTAGCCCAAAAATTGGCGGTGGGTGGTGATGAGTAGATGCCTCTAAGTCTATCACTTCAAAGTTAGGGGCGGCTAGCTCAGATAACCCCCAAGTAGCACGAAATTCAACGACAACAAATAAACAAGCTTTTGAAATAACCAACAATCTATTTGTGTACGGGAGTATATTATACTAATTGTAAGTGGACAACGTACTATACGTTTCGACAAAACACTGGTCTGTCTCCTTCCTGTGTGGTGTATAACTAGGTACGCATGGTTTAGTGGTTTATATAAGAAATCAGTATATATATATACATACGTATACGATAAACGTAAGGATTTATAATATATATGAATGTTGTCACGTGACAACGGTGAAACTTACAACAGGTTTATGGATTAAAAGAAACAGTCAGGGCAGGTCAAGTGTGGGAACGAAAACCAAGAGAATAACTCAGCCATGCTAGAACAAGACAATGTAGGTTACAACTTAGGCACTTAAAAAGCCCAACAGAATACTCTATGACAGACACTTACTTGACCTACGATGGTCAGTTTTATAAAGAAAACAGTGGCCCAAATATTGGAACTTCCTGTTCCTCTTCCTCATCTACTTAGTGGCATTTAAATGAACTAATTCACTTACCAAAATCTTGAAGTCTGGTTGTAATCGTTGACGATATATTTAGTGCATAGCTACTTGGAAAATACTGTCTACTGATTATTATAGAATTTTTAAATTACCTAATTTTCGCTGATGAAATAGGATCTGGCGCTCGTCTTTCCTGGTTAAATTTTAACGTAGAACGAGAAAGCAATAAAGTAACCGCCAGAAAACCCGTGCTGTCACCCTGGCGCCGTACACAAGAACTAATCATCACCTACATTTTACAATGACGACATCAAACGCCTCTGGATAAATGTTTTCATTCTACCCGACGTTTCGGGTATGAAGTTCATACACCCTTGAAAAAGGCGTAAGCCGAAACGTCAGGTGGAATTTCAAATATAAAAAATTTATCTAAAGTTGTTTGTCGTCTTTATTGAAAATAGTTTCCATCCTTCAGTCAGCACTGAAAACTTACCAGAAATAATAATAAAAATTATCATTTATTTCATACTATGTCCTTCTGCAGACTGAACTTAGCTACCGAAGAATGTAGTACTCTCTAGGGGATTTAACACTAATATCTTTGCGAAGGCTTATTGTGTGCTAACAATAACTCCCCGGGAGGAAAGCGGTACGTTTACGGACTTGTATAACACTGAAATCCGGGTTTCGATTGCCCCGCAGTTGACACAACAGATAGATAGCCTAATATGGCTTGGTACTAAATTAAACAAACCCCCTGCTATCAATATCACAAAGCATAGATTCGTTATATTCCAGAAATTACCTTTTATTTCGTAACTTGAGAACTGATGTAAAACTGTACTTAAACCTTCACCTGACCTCAAACAACCTCTACTGGTGTAATAAAAGTATGTATAGTATCTGTCGTGAATGTTGTAAGTAATATATAGGACAAAGGTCACGTCCCTTGGAAATGAGACGCAAAGAATAGCAAGGTCATATACATAAGAGGTGAATTTGTGAAATCCCCCTTAACATGTCATCAGTTTCTGTCGGGTCAAAAGGTACTTTGGGAATAAAGGTTTTCCCAAAATACAAAGGAAGAGACTATTTAGAAACGATAGAAGTCATTAAAGCAGGAGATTTAAAAACAAAAAAACTATACCATGTTAGTGGCCGTAGTAACATAATCAAAAATTGGCTTAGTTTATTAGGCCGCGCGGTAGCGATGTCTGTGTAGAGACGAGTCCGCTTCTAGTTTTTCTTTCTCCTTCCCTTTACGTTAGGCCCGGCATGGCCGCCAGGTGGTTAGGGTCGCGGGTTTGAATCCCCGGGGGTCTCACCAAACGTGCTCGCCATTTCAGCCGTGGGGCGTTATGATGTGACGGCAAACCCCACTGTTCGTTGGTAAAAGAGTAGCCCAAGAGTTGGCGGTGGGTGGTGGTGACTAGCTTACTTTCCCTCTAGTCTTTCACTGCTAAATTAGTGATGGCTAGCGCAGATAGCCCTCTTGTAGCTTTGTGCGAAATTCAAACCAAACCAAAGTTTTCCGTCAGCTGAAACTATCCTCACTCAATACAGAAACCAAAACCAAAACGACAGTATTACACTGATCACTAACACACATTATATAATTATTCGTATTACCACAAACAATACAGCAAACATAAGTCCACAATCACACACAAAACTAGATAACATAAAATGAACATAGCCCTGAAAGGGAAAGTTGCAAACAGGAACAGATGAACATCAAAATCAGCTACCCAAAAACCTAAAGTATAGAATAACAATAGTACAGGAGGGAGGAAGTGGTCTATTAATTAAGAACCTGACCCTCCCAGGTCGCCAACGGCCTAAATTTCGATGATTGGTCCAGAGAGCTGTAACTCATAAACCACAGTGTGCCTACTTCCAGCCTGCACACCAAAACTGTTCGTTACATCCTAATATGTGCCTACTACTTCCACCCTGCACACCAGATTTCTTCTTCGTTACACCCTTAGATGTGCCTTTTCAACCTACAGCCCAAAGTGATCCATGGTAGGTTAGTTACAGCCCAAAATATATGACACAAATTGCCCAATATGCATATCAATCAATCAATTAATAGCGCCATCTGTGATGCTAATATTAAAACAATAAAGAAATCTGGAAACTAGCAAAAAAAAAAAATTTTTAAATTGTTTGGATGTGGGGATGAAGAAAGATCAGAAACTAGGGAGCAGGAATGGGTAATGCAGACGTTCCTCTCATCCCAGTTGTTGTTTTCTGATCTTTTCTCCATCGCTACAATTTTAGAATAAATGGTTCTATTGGTAGTTCACTTAGTTTTGATTCTCATATTTGACAAGCTCAGACCATTCCTTTAAATCGTACACCTGTTCTATTACTGTTAACACTTGTCAACATTCATGTATATTATAAACCCTTACGTCTTATGTATTTGTGTATATGTACATGTTGATTTTGTATATACATCCTTATGTATTTGTGTATATGTACATGTTGATTTGTATATACATCCTTATGTATTTGTGTATATGTACATGTTGATTTTTGTATATACATCCTTTAGGTATGTATGTATATCTTACGTGAAGAACCCAGACCAATGTTTTGTTGAAACGTGTATGTGGTCTACATAAAATGTCATTATATATATATATTTTAAATCGTTGTTAGTTGATTTATTATAACTAACCTTGATATCAATAACGCTGACAAACACGTGGTCTAATAGGAGTCCTTGACAATTTCCTTAATCACGGTTTTTATTGAAAGACAAAAGATTTTTTTTCCAAATGCCTTACAGTTGTCTCTCTGAATAATTGATTTAAAGACAAACATTTTATGCACAGTCTATTTCCATACACGTTTATAAATAAATATGCACGTGTATATTCCTAAACACGCGCGAGCAACAGAACGCTTTTGGAAAATCGACTTTCCTTTATCAGGGATCAATGGCTTTGAATTTTCAGAGAGAAAAAAACAAAACAAGAACTTATAATTTACCGAAAAGCTACGCAGGGGACATCTGCGCGCAGTTGTTTCTAGTTTTGAAGTATGGGCTAGATGGAAGGCAGCCTATTCAACAGCACCCACCGCCAACTCCCGGGCTGCTCTTGTTCGACAGAATAATAAGATTTAGTTTCCATTCTTATAGTGCATATACGGCCCCTAAGTGTAGACCGAGGTTTTGTGGCAACGGGACGCGAACCCTGAACCTTCGGATTTACAGTTCGGGCCTTTGGATCCAGTCAAGTATATTTGATTATAATACCAAAAAGTTTGAAAATAAAATACTTTACTAACTTTTCTATCTCACCACTAGGCATGTTAATGACATGTTATAGTCTTTAAAGCAGCATGCTTAGAACTTCTTGAATTAGGCCTAAGCAACCTATAAAATGAGTAAGGATCATGCTATCAATACACATGTAAGTTATTCACAAGACACCAGATGGCAGCAATTAGAAAATAATCTGGATCAAATTATTCTATTTGTGTTACAACCAGTGAACTTTAGAGAAACTTACAAACTTTTCTTAATTATAGTGTTTTGGCACTTGTGTATAAAGTTAAAATCATAAATAATATTCAACGTTAAACTGGTACACAATTAAAAACATTTTATTTAGGCCTATCTATGGCCTTCAAAAATCTGACGACTCTACATGTTTCGACGTTACAACGTCATCCTCAAGTTATAATGTCGAAACATGTAGTCGTCAACTTTTGAAGGCCATAGAGAGGCCTCCATAAAATGTTTTTAATTG